>NW_023616274.1:0-80001 GCF_013339695.2 Rhipicephalus sanguineus
CATTGTAGAAGGCTGTCGGGAAACGGAGTAAACCAGAAACTAAACAAAAGAAATACAATTGTATACTGAAGAAGAAAACAGCAAAATCGGGCGGTATATATATTTTTACAAGGTCACTTAGCAGACGATCTGTGCGGCTGCAGCGTGCGACTCGGGAGACCACCGTGACCGCGACCTCCGCTGGGGCAAGGAAGAGAAGCGGAGGGCGGTGGAAGGCTTTGCGCCGATGAACTTCGGCATTCCGCGACGAGGCGCTTGCGAAAGGCCCGTTCTTGCATCGCATAAACGAAGAAGCGAAACCGGCCTCGGTATACACAGCGATGGCGCCGTATACGTGAGAAAGCGGCGATAGCCGCCTTGCCCCCGAAACTATCTCTGACCCGAGAAGTCCTCTGGCACGCGTAGCCCGGCCGCTATAAAGCACTGTTCAGCGCCATTCGCGGTGAACAGACGCGCGAACGCTGTGGAGGTCGTGAAAGCCGCATTTTCCTACAGCGACTGTAGTATAGCGCAGCCGAAAATGTTTTGTTGTTTCGCGCCGCTACCGTCGACGCCACTGCCACGTGCGGCGGTGCTATGCGCATGCGCTTCGAGTTATCGCTGAACGGCATATAGAAGCAGCGACTGTGGTAAGGCTAGCGCGCTTAAAAAAAAAGGGGGGGGGGGGGTAGAGTTCGCCGTAACTTGTGGGCATGCGACGGCCACATAACACTGCATATATAGTGCACAGATATTATTGAAAAGCAGATGCCAGCACATACTCTTCACTTTCTGTTCGTGGCACGGACGTCGCTTAGAATGATATGGACCAGCCGAATCATTACTTCAGCAAAATTGTTCAATTAAGTGATAATTGGTACACATCGACTCCCATCAAAAGTCATGGTTTATCGAATTTGCACCGACTGGTCGGTCATGCACTACACATCAACACACGCGTGGTCTAGTGCGAAAATTATTGCGCGACTTCGCGCAATCGCGTTAGCGCGCGTCTGCGTGCGCATATCGTCAGTGTCCGGTGCACAGCAGTCCATGTTGGTAACTATGTTGCGACCGTTTTCAAATCTGGTTCCGCGAACTGCGCCGTGACTCCACTAATTAAGCTGAATTAAACTCCACTAATTAGGCTGAGTATGTCAAACGTTTTCAAGCGCAAAGAAGGCCTCGCTGACGCACCTGTGGGCGAGGGTTTAAGCACTTACAAACAGTTGGGAATGCTTGTATGCAAGCTAACGATACGTACTCTCCATTTCGTTATACCCCAGGTGAGAAAAGAAAGATTGCTTGTTACTCTTTTCGGCGACTCCTGAATTGCCACATATACGACTCCCTTTAAAGATACACGTTGGAGATCTCTCTTTTGGAGATCTCTATACTCTCTTCGGAGAGTCGTGGCAGGAGCGACACTCCGAAAGAGTTAACACGCATCTTTATAAAGAGGGTTATATATGCGGCAAGTCGGGACTCACCCAAAAATTATGGGCAGTTCCACTCTAAGTGAATGCTGGGGAAGTGCAATGCACGCCCTATCCCCGTGTTTCTCTTTTCGCAGCATTTCTTCGCTCCTGCACCTCGGGATCGGCTCGATACCGGCGTTTCGCGTTTGTGTTTCTCTGGCTGTCAAATTGGGATTTTCCTTACGTTGTTGGCGTTTGGCTTCTGTGTCCCGTTTTCCTAAAGTATGGTTGAGCAATCGACGTAATCATTATTCTTCTGCTCGCTTAGCGCTAACGGCGGGATCCGCCCTTCGTCGGCACTGCCGCTCTCGGGTGAGCGCGCGCTGTCGTTCTCGGCTAGCCTACGCAGCGGCGTCCATGGCGGGAAAGACCCTCCGCCAGCCGGCGCCTTCCTTTTGGTTGCTGCGTGGGAGTGCTAGCGGCGAAACTCTCAAGAGGCGGAGAAGGAATAAACTTTATTGATAAGAACTTTCCGATGATGGGATGGTGGCGCCGTCTATCGTCTTAGCGGCGAAACTCGGCGGCTGTTTCGCTTGGAGCTGCGTGACCACGGATGGGCGCAATTTGCCTTCGGTATAAACGTGCTTTTCCAAGTAATGATCTAATGACCTTAGTATCGGAGTTTACTGCCTCCCGAATCGACTGCCGCAAAAAATCCGTCAAGAATCAGCGGAGTTACGGGGGTTTGGCGCACGCTCTCAGAGCTTTCTCTCTTTTCTCGTGCCGACGAGCGCACTGGAAGCTAGACAGGGAGGGATGGCACGGGGGTATGAAGTTACGTCAGCGCGCGTCATGAAACGCGATCGCTCTCCCGCTGTGATTCGCATGCGCGAGTGCGGCTACCGTGTAAAGTTAGCAGACTGAGGAGTGCGGCGCGGGCAAGTGGCGGCACCCCGTGGCAAGAAGCGCATCTCATCCGGCTATCGGCCAATAAGCATGCTATGTCTCCGCGACGTCAACGTGCAGACGCCCCGCCCACCGACGAGAGTGAAAACCGGCCTCTGTTTGAAAAGAGGGCGCCTGAGGAAACGGCAACTTCGCGCTCCGCTTGTGGCCTTTACGCGGCGCGCACGACCGTAATATTTTGCAGAGCAGTTCATAGCCGTGTCAGCTTTCCGCAGGTTGTGTTTTTTCAACAAGCCCAAGGGGTGCTTCATGACCCCTTTAAAAGAGTAACAGGCCATGTTCCTTTTCTTAGAGTGGAGACTATAGATTAGAAAAAGTGAAACGGGACATGTAGCGCAGGCGTCTTTCTGTTTGCCTATTTTCACACTAAAACTCAGAATTGGTAGGTAAACCGTTTCCTTATTTTATGGCAGTGTGCGAATCATTCAACACTTCGGAGTCGATATACTGTCAACGTATGCACCTGAATGCAGCGTTTACTTTCCTTGAAAACACCATGCTCACTTCGTTTTCTCCCAAGTCAGAAATTTGACAGGTCTTTGCCACATGGTGACGCGTGACTTTCAGTTTAAAGCTTTCTCTTTCCTTCGCGAAATCACGACAACAGGCTAGAGACGTTGAAGCCGTCACTTGATATCGGGCAGTGCTGTACAGGGCGAAGTAGAAGGCGCCTTTGTATGCATGCTATTGTGTGTTACACTTGTCACGCCTCCTGTAGCTGCCATGCATGTGAGCCTCATCTTCTACACTTAATCCGCTTTATTCGCGAGACCTGGATCACTGTCGCTGCGTGAGCACTTTTACCAAAACGGCGAATACTAAAGGCGTAACCTCCAGGTTTCGGTGTATTTTGCAAACTCAGTGACTCAGCTAAAAAAGTGCAACAGTGAATTAGTTTAGACTGACAAATTACTGGTTGAAAAATCTATTGTCATTAATTGCGCCTTCACAGGTTTATTAATATAAGAGAAAATGAAGATCAGTATTTCATTTCAAAATTTCGCGCCGAAATCTGCGCATGAATGTCAGTGTGGCATTACATATTTCAAAATTTTCCCGTATTTTGGCAATATTGGCTCAACAAAACTTCTTGAAACACGGTACGTTAAACTTCTGGCTCCATCATTCAACAATGTACATAATTTGTACCGATCAAAAACTACGTAGGTCACATAAGACGCAGTCAAAATTTATGACGTCACAGCGAGACGAGTCAGTGCGCAAACTTCAAGTTGGTGTCGCCAAGCTACATTTTCTCTTTGCGCGTTTTCTTCATCAATCAGCGTCTTCTCTCGGGAAGAGGCGCGCTTTTGGTATTGTAAGAAGTTAACTTGCTAGTACGAGAAAAAACATTTTTCTCTTTAGTCTCCGTTTAATATTTCGCCGCCCACACCTGGAATAACACCAGGATAATACACACACACACACACACACACACACACACACACACACACACACACACACACACACACACACACACGCACACACACACACACACACACACACACACACACACACACACACACACACACACACACACACACACACACACACAATCATGCAGTTGAGCATGCACGTGTGCAATGGAGCAAAAATGTTTGTGCAACAAAGTTGGCGTAATTCAAGTTCGGAAAACTTTTCTCGGTGGAATAACAAAGTTCCGAAGAGTTGGTATATTACTATATTCCTTTCTCTCTCTCTTAATTTTTTTTTTTTTTTTGTCTTGAAGCTCAGCCTGAACGGCGCTGGACGAGAAATTTGATTCCAGTGGAAACTTGTTATGGACATCGAAAATGGCGAAGGGAGTTTTAATCGAGGCTCATTCGTGTAGTGCTTACGTAGTCATGGCGGCGTTTGCTGTATGCCGTTATTAAGCTATACCCGTAGCTGCAGGTACGTTGTGCGCATTTAAGGTGTACACTAAGCTGAAATGTCTCCCAGCAACATTCGGGAGCCATGTACAGTAACATACAGCTAGAGTGTGCTGTGTATTACACTAGTATTGTCCACAGGTAAATGAGGTACAGTAACTGCAGTTACTGTGCGTTACTGTGCGTTACGGCTTTCGACTATGTTGATTTCGTGGGGAGCCTACAGTGACTCCTGATGGGATGGATAAGGGTGAACCCTTTTCATGGTGAGGCGGAACACGCCACCTAGCCGTGACTAGTATCACATATACATACTATGTATACTTAAAAAAAGGGTTAAATTTCACTCCTTGATTTTAGCCACCAATCAGATAACGCATATTTGTTTATTTCTACCCGCTTAGACTCCTCAATGATTTGAAAAATTCGGCCTTCTTGCGCTGAACTGCATGGAACAGCAGGGTTCAGCCGTTTCCTCCTCTCCACATGTATACCGCGTAACGTGTCTATCCAACTAGACTATAGAGGGTGTTGGTCTATCCATTGGTATGTATAGTCCGCAATACTCCCGTCCTAGTTTCGAACAACAAAGAGTCCCCTCTAATTATCGTAAATATTTTCTTAGGAAAATTCCTGCTCGAAAGTTCTTCATGTTTGCATTATCCATTCAACTAAAGTATAGGGGCTTTACATTCAACGACCTCGAGCTGCCATCTAGCGATCATTCTGTGAATATCTCGCCCGTCGTAGGGAAACGCGCCTTTCTCAGAATGAAATCTTCCTCGTCATAATCCACTGCAAGCGCTAACGCCAACGCAGCCGCTAACGAAGTGGGCAGGTTGGGTCTAGTGGGTGGGAAGGCAAGAACAATAAATTTTCTGCGGCTGCGAGGCTGCGTGCTCTGGAGGAGCCCTCGGCTAAAAAATAACCAATGAGATTTAGTAATTGCGCATAAGAAAACTCGTACATGATTTCTGACCCGATTGAAAAAAGGCTATAGTTTCCGGTTCAAGAGAGACTGCATTCAATTTCACGGTAACGAACTTGGCAAAATGAAAAACAAAAATCACGTGAAAAAAATAAAGGGTATGAGTCACACTTATAATACAGCGACCAATTAGTCGTGAGCATTCCAGTGAAAAGTTGAGCACTGTGGCGTACTAATGCCGCAGTGAGCGCATGGTAATATGATATAAAATTAGGTAAAAAAAAAAAAACTGAGGCAGCTACGCCCTAGCTATAGTGGTGCGAAGACTGAGGAAACAGCGGAGCTGACTCCGCTAAACCATGCTATACCCTCCCTTCTCCTTTCCCTGCTCCGCGCCCTCAGATCATTGTTTCTCATCCTCACTTCCTTTCGCCACTTATTGCTAGGCTATATAGTATACATGAATATGCTATGCTTTAAGTCTGTCCCCTCCTCCTAACCCTCACATAACTCACCCTGACTTTCCTTTCCCACCCCCTTGATATAGTATGCTGTACATGGCTATGCCCTTTCCCCCTTCCTTTCCATCCTCCTCAACCTCAATTCACTTTCCCACCACTTGCCTATACTACACATGGCTATGGTACGATTTTCCTTCTCACCTCCTTTCCCTCCCCCATGCTAACTATGTATTCACTCTCCTCCACCTATCCTACCGTTGTATTGCACAGCTATAATCGGCTTTCCTCCTCTCTTAGCTTCGCTCTCCCCTGCTTCGCCAGGTTTGCGCGGTCGACAAACGGCGCTACAACAAGCTTAACAGCTCCGCTCTTAAAAGAATTTTGCCACCACCAAACACGGTACGATTGAACCGTTGGTGCTAAGTGCACACGCAAGCACAAGAGAGAATAGTCGCCGAGATTTTTGTGCGCGACCCGCAAGACCGCATAATTGGCGCAGCTTCCGCAATCTAATCTGGCCCGAAACTTCCCATGTTTCAATTAAATGATCGCTGGTGATGGAGCAGCTCAAAGGACAACCGTGTGGGTTGACAAACATGCTGTGAAGAAAACATTCCGAGGTCGATCAAACGGCTGTGCCTGCGAAAGGGCGCTATACTTTAATTCTTTCTCTCGTGCACGTTCTTATTCAACGCCGACGCCATTCGAGACTTGATGCTAGTTGCAAATTATCCACTGTAATTAGTACGCCGACAGATGATAAGGCAACGCGCTAAGAGCGCAGGATAATGGCTAGTGCTGTACCCATTCTTAGGTCCTGCATGGTCGAAGAGCGCTAGACCTGTGTTCGTCGTCCTGGTCGACGACAGCTGGTCCTATAGGCTCATTCGTTAGTTCTTGTCGACGCGTCTCGCGTTAGTACTGGTCGACGTGCGCAGGTCCTAATTGTGTGCGTTGCTTATCCCTGATCGACTAAGCTCTTGTCCTGTGCTCGTTCCTTAGTAATGGTCAACATGCTCTAGCTTATTTATTTGCCGGTTTCTTCCAACAGGCAAGCACCGCCGCCGTACCACTTCAGCGCAGCCGTCTCCATTCCCGTGACGCGCCATGTTCCCGTCAAGGGCGATACGGGCACGAGCCGCCCATAGTACTCGCACACACAGTCAGTGTTCAACAGTGCAGGCGTTTTCCAGAGCGACTTGCAAACTGCCACACACTACACTAGAACCCAATGGGCCACGAAAATACGGTGGACATCCGAATTGTAGCCGGACGTCCACGTCCAGAGCATCCCCAGGATGACCTAGAGCCGTTGCATTTCGGTTCTTCTTAACGACAGTTTTGCTTTCTGTCTCGAACATCCCCAGGATTTCTACACTGGATTTTAGGCGGACGTTACTACTTGGACGACCGCGGGACATCCACGGGACATCATCTCTGTGATTATTAATATTTTCTGCACTGCGTGTTTGGTGCAAGGGACATATCTGCTGGGGACATCGCGTTAATGCCGCGACTGTGGATTGTGAATTCACTAAAACTTTCGAGGCAAAATTGCCCGCTTCCGCAAAAAAAAAAAGCAAGAAAATGCCCACAGTTCAAGCGCCTCATCGCTACAGAAATGGAAAATGAATAGTTTCAAGCTGCTCCAGCACGGTTATTTATTTATTTATTTATTTATTTATTTATTTATTTATTTATTTATTTATTTATTTATTTATTTATTTGGAGATATACCCGCAACGCGCCGTGTTGGCATTATGCAGGGGGGATGGGTGAAATACGAAAAATACAAGTCAAACATGTTTCTTAGCTATAAATAAAATGGTGAATACAAAAAAAAAAATACGATGTAGAAGTGACAGATCGATGATGAGAGTTCGTACATACGTCGTCAGTAGACACATTTTAACACATTGCTGAATTACAGTACATAACAGAATGCAGCGTGCAACAATAATTACTGTTTACTCTCTCGGAATGGTACAACATGCGAATGGCAGAGCACTGAAATATGTCCCATATGTGTCATAGCAGAGAAAAAATGCATTATTATCAGTTGATTCCATTCTCCGATTGTTTTTAAAAAGAAGGAATTCGAAAAACTAGCAGACCTAAAGGAATATTCTTTTATTTCTGGTTCTGAACTTTTTATATTTTGTCTTACATCTGAGAGGCTCCCAAATGACGCAAGCGTAGTCCAGTATTGACCCCACATGTATGTATAAAGTCTCCTTAACTTCTTTTGTTGCGCACTTAAAGTTCCTGCGAATGAAGAATAGCATTTTACTAGCTTTTGATATTAAGTTTGGTCTATGTTCTGGTTCCAGTTCATTGCTTCTGTTAAACAAACTCCCAAGTACCTACATTGAGGTGTTTTCGTAATTGCAGCGCTACTAATACTATAGAAGCTTTGGATTTTTGGAATGTTTCTCGAAAAACTGACGTGGTTGCATTTTGAAATATTTAAGCGCATGTTCCAGTTCGAGCACCAACGTACGTGTTATGGTGTTTAGGTCCTCCTGTAGTAGTAGTTCTGCATCTGCGGATGACGCAATTCTCCGATAGATGACGCAGTCATCTGCAAATAATTTCATGCTGGATTGTATGTTATCTGTTATGTCATTTATGTATACCAGGAATAAAGGAGGACCCAGAACGCTATCTTGCGGCACGCCTGAAGTTACGCTGACATACGATGATATCGCTTCGTTAAGAACTACACACTGCTCGCGACTACTTGAATAATTTCGGATCCAGGTTTGTAGTTTAGCATCTATGTGTATGGAAGGGAGCTGGATAGTTAAAGATTATGGGGTACCGTGTGAAATGCTTTGCGAAAATCAAGAAACAAAACGTGAACAGATTCATTGTTAAGTGCTGTTAGTATATCATGCTGAAATTCTGCTAGATGCGTTATACGTGAGCGGCCCTGCCGAAATCCATGCTGCGAGTTAGTGAAAAACTGAGTAGATTCAAGATATCTCCATATTGCGCTGTAAATAACATATATACTCTAATAACTTGCAGCAAATTGAAGTTAAGGATATTGGGCGGTAGTATTGTACAAGCCTTTTGCTACCTGCCTCACGGGTACCACATTTGCCGTTAAATTGTGGACTTTGCTAAATACTTAAAGCAACGTTTCTTTGTGCCGTGACTAAATCGCAGCGTGACGGCCAGGCATGCATGAGCCGAAACACTGACGAACTCCACATCGCGCGATTTACCAACGGAACTATCGTGTGCGCAGATGTCCGTAACAGCAGCTACGAAAGGACATCGAATACTAAGAACCCTCGATTCCGTTGTAATATGTACAGTTCTCGCAAATCAATCAAAGATTTTGCTTTAATTTAAAGCTTAAATCGCGGCGGTGGCCACATGTTAGAGCGTTCGCTTCGTTTGATTCCCAGTGCCGACTCCCCCACCCCCTGGTTTTTCCTAAAGCGTAGAGGAGTACATCGACCTTTTTTTTAAAAAAAAAAAGTGCACATGCGATGAATGTCTCTTAATTTCAACAACTATATTCCCACGCACGTCTGATGCACGTACTGAAAGGGCTAACTGCATGTCCGTCATGTGTCCAAATGTACGGCTCCCGCACTCATCGGACGTTTTACGGATTGCCAATTTTCTTGCGCGTAAGGGTCCTATGGTTGTCCGTAGTATAGCCGACGGATTCCTGAGGATCTCCATCGGACATTCGTATAGCCAAAACTGCCATGCCAGTGGATGCCCATCGGACTTTCAATGTCCCATTGGGAATACGCATCCTGCGCGCATTGTGGCGTCACAGAGTGCTGTCCTCCAGATGGTGGCATCGAGAAGGGGCGTGAACGTTCTGTCACCGTGAAGGAGCAGGACGATGCGCGAATCTGGTATCTCGAGCACCTTTGAAATGAGGGATCGAAATGTATCCAAAGATGCTCTTTCGTATTGCAAGTGCCGGAAGCGATAGTTTCGAGCTGGAAACGACTCCTGTGTGTAGACATAATCAATTTGTTACAGGTCGCTAGCCTGACTTGTCGAAGGCTTTAGTCGCCATTGCAGTGCACCACACGTACTGTACAGGTCTCAATACGAAACAATTTGCGGCCAAGCGGCGCGTCCTTCTCAACCTCCGTGCGCGCGACTCACCGAGCGGGTCCTTGAGCTGTCCCTGTTGCCGGCTGCTGTCCCCGGGGCCTTTCTCGGATTGTTCAAAAATTCAGCGATGTCGGCGGGCTCCGAAGATGGTCGCGAGCATGCCGCAAAAGCCCTGGTCTCGCGCACGAGCCCACGGGACTGCGAGCCTCGCGGTGCTGTGACGTCATTGAGGCACGTCCTTATATGCCCCTCTTCGTCTTCCGTGGCGCCTCCGCGTAAGTATACTTTATTATTATAGATAAGAAAGCACCAAAAACAGACAGCGAGAGGGAACTAAGATATAGTGCCCTGCCTCCGAGAAGAAGATATAAAGCGTTTGCTTGCACAGTAGCCTTGGTTTACGCGTTGGCATATGAAGGGAACATACCCATAGTGGGAGATTGCCAATTAAGAATTGTGTGTTTATCGCGATACCTTTCAAAGCTCCCTTATTTTTTTTGTGAACTGCACGAACTTCGATTCCCCGTTTCATTTAAGAGAGTTGTACAAAGTTTTACGAAGAATAAGTTCTGTTCTCAAAGATATGTTTAGTGTGTCCTGCTACTGCATAATGCAGCTGCAAAGAAAAAAGAAACAGTTCCAAGTTACGGACGAATGTCCGTAACATTAAAGGGGCACTGCAACTCTTCAGCATGGTCAGAGAACGCTGCCGATCGGTAGTCGTGGCTCCTGAGGACATCTGAGCCAAACATTATAGCGCAGCGTGCGGCCTGGAATTAACAATTAGATCTCAGTCAGCTAGAAATCGCTCGCTCTTCTCTCGACAAATGATGCCATAAACCGAAAGTCCATGGCAATGAGCATCGCAAGCTGCATAGCTACCACGGCCGCCGTGGGATGCCGCCTCGTGCCCGCTCGCGATCACACTGAAACTAAGGCGCGCATTCCAGGGGAAAAAAAAAGTGATCCGGGTCATGACATGCGCTGACGAACGGGCGTTGCTTCTTGTCCCCTTTTCATCCCCCCTCCTGTGTAGCTTTCAGCGCGCTCATTGGTACGAAAGGAGAGGAGAAAGCGCTTAAAGCGTGCAACAAATCCCTGTACCTCCGCTCGTACTCGACGGATTCTAAAACTTTTTGTGGAAGTCGATTCGTGAGGCAGTAAACTGCTTTGATGAAGCCATTCGATTATTACTTGGAAAAGTGTTGCAGGGCCCCTTTAAGCTATGCACCAACTATCCCAACGTTACATGCTGTTACACCGCCATTATGATTAATTAGGCCTGGCCTGTGACCTGCACAGGAGTTGGTAGCTAAAAAGAAACGTTCTTAGCAATCTTTGGTAAGTGGTAATTCACTTACCAAAGACGGACAGATAGACAGAGAGCATCATGTTGTATGCTGCTGTTCCGACTTGTAGTTGTCATAATGTTTATTTGAACCTAGGTTGGTGTCCATGCCTCTTATGGCATTTTTGTCACTGCGATGTATGACAACAGTATCAGTACATGCTATATCGGCGACACATAGCTTTGATGGCATAAAGACCACAGAACTATTACAGGGATGCTGACACTTCAACATGGCAGAAAAAAGCACAGGACAGCGAGTGAAAAGTAGAAGAAAAAACTGAATGGAAGCTCTGTAAAAAAGCAAACACAGCTATCACAAGAAATCTCAGACTGCCCTCACAACTAAGGTAAGCCTTTGTGTCACAGCCTGTTGTTCCCAGTCAGTGGTCATTCAAACTTCTGATGTCCCTTGCATTGCTAATAATTGCAGCTCCATAAGTCCCGTCAGTGCACCTTGAGGTCTTGAGCCTTCGTAGACCAAATGTTCGTAACTTCAGACGTATTCGACATAGCAAAGTTAGCTATTCATACATAAAAAAATGGCTTTATTGCATGTACAGCCAGTGATGATAGGCTTGCACCTTGCCTCCATAGCAGATACACTCAGTGGGTCAGTTTTTGTACCACTTGGTAAGTGCAGGCTCTAAATGCAAAAGTGTCTCACAATAGTTGATGGCATCTCAAACACTGAGATGATCTTTAATATGTGTATGTCTAACGACACCTTTGTGAACACAAGATATAGACTTAAATAATGCAGTAAAGAAAACTACATTTCCTTTAAAGGCATGCCAGTGTATGGATCATGTTGTGGGATAGAGGAATACTGAGGCTGAGACAAAGCTGTGAGATGCTGGTCAAGTGTACAATACAGCATCAACAAACAACTTAACAGCTTAATGCGTCATTACATTACAGCTCAACATTTGCCACCTGTCATGCCAAATTAAAGAGTTGGTGCCACAAAAGCACGCATACCATGTCTAGCTACACAATGCATTAAAAACTTGATCATTTACATGCATTTCATTCATTCCACCTGTAAGCACTTGCACGCTGCCAGTTCAGCACAGCATGCGCAACATAAAGCTCTAGAAGTTAACATTCTGTACTGCTTGGTACATTACAGTGCACAGCAAAGGAACCACCAGCTGACATGTTTATCAAAGAGGCTATTTTCTGCGAATGGCATGAAACTAAAAAGCAGAATTTAAGTCTCATTTGGAGATTAACAAATCCTTTTGTACTTCAACATTTTATCAAGACTTGACAGCAAGAGGAAACAAGAAATTACATTAAATTTGACATGCACATTTATGAAAGCACGTTGAATTAAATTATTTGCATCACTCACTTCAACATGGTAAGATGCGACTGCTGAAAAGCGTTACCTGCACCGAGAGTCACAGTAGCAGGTGATAGTAAACAACGGTATGCATCTGCTTCAAGACGTTTTTAAATGTTGACTTGCTTTCAACAAAGTCCCTACAATGGCAGACGCTAGATAGTTGGTAGTCCAGAAGATTGGCAACTTACACTTGGAAAGTGCACGTTTCGGTCCTGAAAAGCTTTCGTTACCAACCTTGCTTATCTGCTGGATACAACACTCGATCACTGCCACTTGAAGCCCTTTGCCTAGCAGGCACCGAGGTGCCCTGGTTTTCTCTGGCCTGGACATTGCAGCGGAGAAGGCATTGCAAGAAATGCCATCCGTGTGTAGCTGACCATTCCTCATTGGATAATGGTGTGTAACTCGCGTCCAGAAGCCAATGCCATTCACAAGTGCTCCATAGGCGATAGTGCAGGACACGTAGCAGCAATGCCATCCAGTCCAGGACTGTTCCTTGATTTTGTGAACAGTCACAGACTGTACATTTGCACAATAACTGAGGTCTATTTGAGGTGGACCAGCATCATCGCAGGTGTCTCCAGGTACATCTTCCACAAGTTCGAAAAGCGTGACATAGTTGCACCGTCGATGACTCTGTGATCGGCAGACCAACTGACTTGCATGATGTGCGCCTTTATTACATTGTCGTTGGCATCAAATCGTGGCAGCTTCTGTACAGGCAAGAAAAGGAGATCTTACAGTCAGTGGATGATGAAGTAATGATGCAGAAAAGATCCTATGGTTCCAGTTTAAACAGCTCTCACATGACCTAACACATAATTATCCAAAATATTTTATATGTTAAGAATATTACAACCCTCTGTATGTTTTCACTGTAAGTTCAATTTGGCTATGCACATCTTCTGGGCATAGTCTTCTTTACATGTACATGTTTCATAATCTTTGTTTATTTCCTTGCTTAAGGGGCGATAGATCAGTGCCTCTACTACGAGATATGAGGTTTTGCCCCAGCATGAGGCAATCTGCTGTGAGGTTGCACATTTGCTGAGCTGAGGCGGGGCGAACGTGCAAATGCCCCTTGTGCAAGTTAAAATGGTAGAAGCAGCATTACTCGTACAGGGTAAGGAATCCTGTATAATGGATGTACCTTGGTCATTTTTATACCGAATGCCACATTGATACACATAGAGCCAGCTCTGCTGCAATTGATAGCTATTTCATTTAAAACATTTAGATCATATGGTGTGCAGATGTATGACCAGCACTGTGTCAAAAGCATTTATTGTTGCGTCGGAACATCTTTCGTAAATGCCAAGGTCTTAACTGAAAGATCAGATGACCGTTGTCCAACAGTCTCTACAGGCAAATGTCTTCTGTTAATGCTTCTATTTCTACCTTTATATTGAATACGAATAGAAATGCTTTCTCTGTCAGCAAATACGTCAAATAACACACAATGTAATGTATTCTAACGTAAGTTTAGGTTCAGTTGCACATGGAAGGGACATCCACTGTTACAGAGCCTGCCACAAAAGATTTAGAAGCACTGAAATTGAGAAAAACCAAAATTTTGTAAAATTTTGAATAATTAACTTGAAATTTGGAAATGTCGCAACGTGTGATGTTTCTGCGAAAAGCATATACTAAATGTTTCACTACTACAAGGAATAAGTTATCACTGACAAAATCTGATTGATTTTGTTCACTGATACTGTGCTCCATAAAATTCTGCATCGTAGATATGTAGGTGTGACCACGCGCAACCGAGTCATGTAAAAGAAATGCTTCACATGTCATTTACAAAGGATTTGTTCTTTTGACGTGCTAATGTCAAAGAGGTAGTCTTCTGTGTATCAGCGAACCGAGAGTCGAACATCAAACTGTATCCATCACTGCTATCTGGCATAATATGCCGCAGTGTCTAAAAACACTGGGAAACAATATCACCAAGAGCGTGGCCTCGCCTCACTGATAGAAGAGACCTGAATGCAGTAGCTGGTTGTACACCATTGCCTCTTTACGATGATAACTATGTAACTGAACAAGGAGTGAACCATGCAATAGCTGCAGCTGCTTAGCCAAATTAAGCAAAAATGTGACTACAAAGTGCTGTCATCATCTGCCAGGAAGAAAAGCATGCTTACGCTTGAAGAAAGCCCACTAAAACGGGGGAAAAGGAAAATACTGAGAGGCAGAAGTAGAGACAGTAGTAACACAGAGGTGGCTACACAACGGTGACTACAGTTATTAGTAGCCACCTCAGTCTGTCTATAATTCTGCCTCTCAGTTTTTCCGCTTTCCGTATTTTAGTGACTTTCTTCGAGCGTAAGCATGCACCAACTTGCCCAACAAGCAACTCTCTGAAAGCGTGCATGGCCCACGTCGAGCACTGCAAGCTAGACAGCAATTCCTTGTACCCTTTGTTGTTTGTTGCACATTAACAGCATAATTGGCCTAAAAACCATGATCAGTTGCACTGTGAAAATGGTAATGAGCGAGAAAATCACGTTTAAGTGGATGATGCAAATTGCTCTCTCACCAGTCGCCAGCAATTCTATGGTAATTTCCGGCAGAAAGAGCCATAAGTACTATACTGGCATCATTGTTCTGAATGATTTTCAAGGCCTATAGAATACCTAAAAAGCACTGCTTTGTTGAACTAACAATACAGGACTTATAACCCTGCATTTGGGGTCAGAGTGCTAGTTTGTTAATATAGTGCCGATGCACAGAATTTAGGGATACATCAGTAAATCACCTTTTCAAAGCTAAAGTGTATTATATGACATCCTACAAGATGGAAGCTCCCGCCGCGTTCCGGGACCAACGTGAAAAGTATTAGTTTTCCTTTGCGTGAAACGAATACAAAAAACTCATTGTACACGCATGCCGAGCCTGCAATTTGCTTCTTTTTAGGTGAAATGAATTGAGACTGACTGCACAATAATGAATCCCAGTTTACTTCCGACCCTTATGGGATCTTGCAGTAGCTTTGTGTTTCACGCCCATGGGAAATGTGGCTATTCTTGACAGGACTGAAGGTACAGCCTTGTGCTTAGCAATGAATTTCCAGTGATGGTTCACAGCACCTCTCATCAAGTAAGGTAAAAAAAAGAGAATAGGATGGCAATAAAAGAACCATCAATTTAGATATATATATACCTGAATTGTTCCAATTGCTCCAATGGCACACCATTGGTCTAGCAATGACAGGTTTGGCATAAGTTCCACCAACCTGGAAAAAGCAAATAAAAGAACAGTAAACACATTTGCTGTTGCACTTACATTTTATGGCACTAGAAGCAATCATGCAACAGATTTCATGAGCTGAAGTAAAACCAGCTCACTAGACAGCGTACATTTATGAACGAGAATTGACTTGGATCATTTAACTTGTATCATGTTGGAGCAAGAATCATTAGCAAGTGTGACTGTTACAAAAACAGTATGTGCCTGCAGTGGCAGCACCTTGTGGGAGCCACAGCGAAAAGGATGCTATGGCTGGATAAAGCCACATCACACGGCCCGAACAGGAAAACCCAATTGCCTAGTTTCCATGGCAACTGAAACGGCAACAATTTCCTTGTTCACTGAAAGGTGCCGCTAGCATGATAGATGCTCCGTGGGAGCACGACACTATCTTGATTGCCACATATAGCAGAGTTTCAACTCCTAACTGTTTCGTGCTCCCTGCATGACCTGTGTTTGTAAACAGGTCGCCATGATTTTGCTAACAAATTACAGTCGAACCCACTTATAACGATCCCACATATAACGATCTATCGGTTATAACGACCATATTTGGGTGCACTTACGAGTTTCCTATGCTAAACCATTGAAGCTGCGTCCAGATATAGCGAACATTTTTTCAAAGCCTCCTACTCTTAAACGAACACTTCAGACACGGTCGCGGTAAAAATATGGCACATACGAAGCGAAAAAAAGTTAAAATATGCCTTCTAAAGCGTGACAGGGGCGCGCGCTCGCGCATGCCCCGCTCCAGTTTACTTGCGGCTAAGATATCCCTGATCGGCGAGCACCGCACGCAGATTTCGGACGCTACGAGCGAGGTCGCTCACTTTCCAGCCTTTTTTCTTCAGTGGCAGAATGGCAGTGAGGAAGAAAAAAAAGGGAGGCAGCATGAAGCCTTGCGGTCACCTTTTGCACGGTGACCTTTCCTGACGCCGTTCTCTGCAGCTACGACCGCCCGCGATGAACCAAACAATGCCTTGGAACGCAAGAAGGCATAAATGCAATTGAAGTGATAACCGCGATAACTTTCCATCGCAAAAAGGTTCACTGCGTCCCTAAACTCGTCGACGCCACAATGTGCCGCGAAAAGTCGTCCGTCTTTCCGGTAACGGCAGAGGACCGGTCCGATCGGTGATAACGATTTCCGCGCGATTGCGGCGATGCCTTCGCGGATAAGCATCAGAAAAGAGCGAAGGCGAGGTGGCGGCCGTCGATGAACGTGCCATTTTGCCTTATAGCCGACAACCTTATCACAGTCATCTGTAGATATCTGCTCGGCTGCGCGGTGTGGCGTACTACGCCGTACTACGCCGTACACTGCGGATTGACGGCGGTACGAGCGCGCCATGCTTAGCCATGCTGCCGTTCGCAAGTTCGCCGCCGCCACGCGTCGTGCGAGACCGCATTAAAGTGTCGCGTCGCTTTGTAGAAACGAAATTAGCTCGCTGTTGTTAAGCGACGCGGGCACCGAGAAACGTCGATGCACTGACAGCGAGCGTATACTGCGTGTTTGACTAGGTGACAACTCAAGTGCGCCGCGCATCGTCGTGCAGGGCCGCGAGAGCCATCGCGGAGACGTAGAGTGCGCGTTGCTTGGAAAATACTTGTTTTCGCCGCGTTGAGCGAAGAGGCTAGTCGCCGCACCCGTGCGCGGTCCGGAGTGAAGCAAGCACGAAGAACGTACAAACGCGCGCATACGGCATACAGCAAGCGGCCCGGCAGTGACTCCGCGACCCGAGTAGGCGACGCGCTGCACGCAACTAGCCAGGGATGATCGGCTCCACGTCGCGGTACCGCGCTTCGGTGAAACGGTGTCGGCTCATTGCAAAGGCGGTTAATTCACTCGTGAGCACGCAGCGGGCGTCGCTTCATGACGCGAAAAGGCTTAGCTTGTCACCGAAGGGGTTGTTAGCACTTTAACAAAAGTGCACAAAGGAAAAAAAAACGGCTTGGCCGCTAAGCGCACGTTTTTAAGGGCGAGTCCATATACAACGAACTACTGATATAACGACCACTTTTCGCGACACTTTCGAGTTCGTTATAAACGGGTTTATCATGAAAAAAAAAAAAAAGACAGAATATATCTGGTTGGCATCTATAGACAACATTTGGAAAGAAGATGTAAACAGCTACAAATGATCACGTGCAAGTCAAGTGCTCCCTAGCCTAGTTTGGGTAAATAACAAAGGTGTCTATTAATGTGAAGAGTAACCACTGCTGAAGAAATGAAATCAGCACAGAATTGTCAGTGCTACTGTCAGTGCATTTTAAGCAGGGTAAGATCAGAATGCTTATTCTCCCAGAGGAGTTTGAAAAACTCCCACTATGATATTTTCTGTGTGTTTTTGAGCATTTTAAATGCGCAAGCATTTCTATGTCAACTGAAAAAACTTTCTGTCCATCTGTCCTGTTCCTTCATCACGTAAGATGATCATCGCTATAAAGAAATAAGCGGAAAAAAAAAACATTTTTTTTTTCTTGGTGGGACTGGGTTTGAATACGGGTCCCCATGCTCTGAAGGCAAGTGTCTTAACCAGTGGGCTATACACCCACACTTGCAGAACGTGGATGTATATCTGAACGATACGAATGTGTTGTACCCACGGTGCAAAACAGATGTAAAATGTCTACGCTTTCTATGAAGCCCATGTTGGCTTTCGTGGTAGTAGAATAAAAGCACGAGTTTGGGTGCCTGAGAAAAGCATTTCCTTCTGGACGATCCAGAAGGATAGCATCACAACATGCAACATTAATGAGAAAAGTTGCTTTTGGGGCTTGACCACTGCGTAGCCATAGCTGGAAATGGTATTGTCACTGTTAGCATTTGAAATCACATTTGCTGCGGCCATCACTTACTGTGGCCATTCCATGTACTTTCTTTTTCCAAGCATGTGTGTGTATGTGGGGGGGGGGGGGTCTTATATTCTGGTTTTTATGGTACTATTAGTTCCTTTATTCAATGGCAGAAATGAGTCTTTTTTTGTTTTGGCTGTGATAGTAGTTTGCTGATGTTCAGCGAAACTTTTTGGATCGCACAGGCTTCACTTGGCAGACACTCAAATAGCTCTGAGTGTAGCTTACTGTTATACTTGAGACTCTCTCTGCTATTCTGCTAGTGCTGGTCGATTCCCTAGGAAGGGGTAGTGTTTCGCAATTGCTTCGCTTACTGCCACCTTTCCTCTATAAAAAGGAATGGTGTTGAGTGTAAGAATGAGCCATAACAGGGATGGTCCTATTATGTTTGGGGTGAGGGCTGGTTCAATTGGCAAACCACCGTCTTTCTGGATTCACCAGTTTCAAGGAAAACTTTATGGTTTCGATGTGAAGTTGGTGATGATAATGAGAAATGGTCAAGCTTCAATTCCAATAATAATAATATCTGGGGTTTAACGTCCCAAAACCACGATATGATTATGAGGGACGCGGCTTCAATTCCAAGGCTCTGCCACGTGACCAAAACCACAGAATAATAAACTGGCAGGTATATATGCAGCGCAGTAGCCAACACAAGATCAGGAAAGCCAGGACTTGCCGCGCCAATGTTGGACAACGTGATGGTGGCACCAGAGAGATCATCCTGCTGCAGCTGCCCTGCCACACCCAAATTCTGGAGCCGGTTGAGATCGGCAGCAATCTCCATGATGTTCTTGGACTCCGTGTCTTCACAACGGGTACCACAAGGCCATTTGGGGTGTCCATGGCGATGCCAACATTGTGGCAGCCCTAGTGCAAACAGAACATGATTGTCATCGCTATGAGCATTAAGAAATTTACTCTGAAGTACAAACCTGCCCTTCAAAGCACTCTCGCTTGTCATATCCACCAAACAACGGCATATATTTACTGATCACATGAATTTTATGTCATTCTCTATCCTCACTTGGCTTTCCTCCTTTGGTATCCATTCATTTACCCTTACTGCAATGTGAACATGATGCCATTGTCTTTCTTTACAATGTGCATCACTATATACAGTGACTATGCTACGACCTTGTTAAGTGGAAGAGCCTTTGATAGACAAAAGTTTGATGCAGAGTTTTCATACTGGTGCTCATTTGAAATGCACTGGCTTGTACATAAGATTGGTGGTTTACTCAGTTAGCATTATATGAAATCTCCATTGTGGGATTGGAGCAATCGTGTTACATGGTCAAGGAAAGAATACGTGCAAACAAATAAGAAGTTCGTGATAAAGCAGCATAGCTCTGTTATTGGCAGACTGTCAAATTTGTGTTTTGAAAGAGGTTTCAATCGTTATGCGAGAACATGCCTGTCATATTTGTAGAAGGAAACAATGTACAAAATTTTAGTCTTGTATCAAAAAGTTGTGTATGAGTGTATTCTATCTGCAGCACACAGAGATGACTTTTGATGCAAGCAGCAGAGAATTTATCGGGTTAATTATGCTATATACGTATATACCTGAACAATAGGAAGCATTCCAAAGAAGCATGTACCGTGTTTACTCGAATCTACCGCGCACCTTTTTTCCGGTAAAACGAGTCCAAAAATCGCATGTGCGTTAGAATCGAGTACCGAAAAAAAAGAAACTTGGTTATTATATTGCCATCGACATTTCAAAATGGCCGCCTCCTACGTGCCTTGGCCATTTCTGCCATTATTGTGTCAGTTCGTACGTGTGCTGAGGAGATTTTCATCCCGTTCTGCGTTCGCATCGACGGCCTGGAAGTGTCGACTCCAAATACTCGACGAGTGCACTGTGATGCCGCATTTAAAAGAACAGTTATTACATGTGCAGAGACGGACGGAAATCGGGCCGCATCGCGGTCGTTCGAAGTTCCTGAAACGTGCATGCGAGACTGGTGCAAACAGAAGCAGAAGATTTTTACAGCAAACCTTCACGAAAAGGTTTCAGTGGACCAAAGCAGGGCCGGTTTCCCAAAATCGAAGAGCGTTGACAGCGACAAGGAGTTGTCAGACAGCGACGAGGACTGATCTATTACGCGACTCGTATCGCCGCCGTAGTGGTGACAGTTTTAGCGGCAAGGCCCGCTTTTTGACTTTGTGTTTTACTTTTTTGAAACTTTAGTTCTTTAAAACCCAAATACTTGTTCTTCTGAATGTGCGAAGTATGACTCCTACGGACTTTTTTTGTTCTTTTCTCTCACGAAAAATGGGTGCGCGTTACAATCGATGTATTACTTTTTTTTTTTTGGTTGCGGAAAACGGGTGTGCGTTACAATCAAGGGCGCGGTAGAATCGAGTAAATACGGTAACATGTTTGTGTTCTTTTTTTTCTTGTGTTTACAGTGCAACTTATGCCAACTGAGGTGAGTGGTTTCTTGATTCCTTGCAGTAATGTCTACAATTCTGTTCTTCAGATATTCCCTTTCAAAACTTTAGAATTCATTCTTTTGCTTTGTACAACCAGTTCAGTGCTCATGAGGAACGTAAATCTTCATAAACCATGACACACCACTATGAATTAAACATTTTGACAGAAAGGCGACATTACACCATTCTCGAAACGTTCATGCAAATGTAACCGAACTTAATGGGGAAAGCAGCTCAGAAATCATGCCTAATGGGTGCTCCTTGCAAAAGGTTAGATGACCTTGTGAAGCAGTACCCTCTATAATGGCCAAAATATCATTGCTATCTCTGTTTCTTTATTCAGCTCTGAAAGCATCAGTGAATGAGTACAGCCCACTGGATCATCTAGGAAGGATTTATGAGCTCACTTTAACGTAAAGCGTGAACGAACAAGGACGGAGCAGGAAAACGTGACAAGCGCTTGTTCATTTGTGCTTTACATTAGAATGAACAGTTACGAACTCACCCAGTTTGCCATACTACTGGATTTATGAGATACTCCGGTAAACTGTGTTAATTATATTACCGCTACACAATACTGCAAAAGCCGTTATTACCATGAGAAGAGGCTTGGCTAGTTTTTAGAAGCTTTGCTGCCATCTTATGTTTTTCAACGTGCACCTCTAGCATTATTAAATTTTGCTGCATGACAATGGCTCAAATACAAGAAAATAAATAACTTTAGAACATGTGATGTCATAGTAATGTACTGATGCTGAGGTATTGGAGCAACATTCTGAAACTGGAAATGCAGGTGTCAATTGTTCCTCTAATAATTAACCCCTTAATGCAAGATAGTGTCCGTACAATGGAAAAAAGGGTTTATGGGGTGAACCTAAATATGCATCTGTGATCTTTCTGCAGAGCCCACACACGAGCGAGAAAGAAAAAATGATGAGAACATGTGCCACCCTTGTTTAGAAGCTTAGTTCTTACTTGTAACGATCAACCACTTTTGAGACTGCAGAAGTTTTGAAAAGCCGTAAAAAAATGGACAATCCAAAGGGCTCACCTTAATCGTGATATTCTCAACTTTCTCATCCACATAAGCGTTGAGGATGGGGTACTCGAACAGTGACACGGACAGTGCCTAAAAGTGGAAAAACATAAGTGATGCATCACTTCCTTGCCAAGTATGATAATTCAGTAAGACAAATGCATGTAGCAGCACAAAATGCAATAGTACACAAGTTGAGGTTGCAATTATGGCTGTTGGGACTTTACAGGAAAGCAGTGGTAAGCCTTAGTTACATAGGCATACCAACTGCAGCAATTTCAAGACTTAGTTATAGCTTATACAAATTATGCCCTGTTACAGCAAGAAAGAGAGAAACATGGATTATACTCATACATCCACTTACAATAGTTACCAATTACAGTGGAATCTCGTTGATACGATTCTGTATAATACGTTTTTATTTTTACTCCTGGCCAATGTCTCTCGGAAATAATGCATTCTCATGCGTTTATTACAATCACATTTTTTGCCCTAAACTGGATAATACAACCGCGAAAGTGGATCTTGTATACATATATCTAGAAATCCTACGTTTAATCTTCGGTATACTAGCTCAAACTTCCTTCCAATAAGCTACGATCTGCATGTTGCGCATCAGCTTCTTTCTTTTTTTTCTTTTTAACTTTTCAGCAGAATTTCCTCCTAGACGCTGAAAAGAAGAAAGCGCAGCATAAATTGACCAGCTACTTCAACGCTGCTCAGTATAAGTATGTTGCTGATGGAGTATGCATACCGTATTTACTCGAATCTAAGCCAATGTTTTTTTCGAAAAAACGATGTGCGAAAGTGGGGGGGGGTCGGCTTAGATTCGAGCACCATGATTAAGTTTCTTTTTTTCTGGCCTTGCAAATTTTGGGGGTCGGCCTACAATCGAGGGCGGCCTAGATTCGAGTAAATACGGTAGTTTCCTCACAATTTTAACCGCCTTGGTAAATACAATTTTTGCATTATACATTTTATTTTCCAGTTCCTGTGAAAAACGTATCAACAAGGTTCTGCTGTATAAACAGTGTTCAGCTTTATGCGTGCATAAGCACTAATACTGCAGTTGAAACTCAATTTAACGAAGTGATGACCACTTGAATTATTTTTTTACATTGGGCAGTTTATAAAATCGAGAAAGGGACTATTCGGTGCTTCCAAATATAAAATTGCAACATAACGACATCAAAAAGCTACTGTGGCATTGTATTTGATGCTAGCTCATGCCTGCGTGTGAAAAGTCTGCAAGGGCGGCCCGAGAGCGGCCCATACATGGAAGGCCCCATGTCTGGGTGATGCATGCCAGGTAGAAGGTCACATGAAACTATGACAGGTTGCCGATATGGAATGACGCGAAGAATGAAAGCAGTGATTGTGCGAGCAGGCCAAGCAAGAAAGTTGTGAGGTATTCAAGCGGACCATTTTGTTGGGCTAGTTCGTGCACATTAGCAGAAGGAATAACGCACCAACGAGACGAACAAGGCATTTGTCTGTGTCACTTCCTGTGTTCGTCTCGTTGGTGCCCTATTCCTTCTGTTAAGTTGTGGGGAGATGATGATTGCCATCTGTCGCATAAACCACGAAATATATAATGAAAGGAGCCACCGCCACTCCTAGTGCCATCTGGTATATAATAGTGCTACCAACTGCTCAGTCCTTTTGTCCGCGCATGGGTGCGGTGTGCAGCCTTGTGAAAATTAGGCTAGGGCCGTGACAAAGGTGCCTCGTTGTTTTAACATTAGAAGAAAAACCAGTCTGTGTCAAAATTAGAAATAAATCACTTTTTTATACCCACTTACCTAAGGGAAAGCTTTTTAAATAAGGTTTGGCAGCCATGTTAGTTTTGTTAATTTCAGTTGATGGCAACGCTGAACCCTATGAGTGTGTGCCGGTGGATAGAAACCTTTTTGTTAGATTGGGAATTTCGTAAAATCACATTTTGTTAGACCAATTTTTAACTCTGTAGTGAGTGTATAATTCGTGTTCAGCTCAACTACAGCCATAGCTTTGTGCCCTTTAAATAAAATAATGATCATTTCAACAAAGAGAGTTCAGCGATGACAGTTCGCTTCGAACATTTGTATGTTGATAGTGCATGTAGTGAAAGTGCTGGCAACATAACAGTGACAATACATACAACGTAAAAAGTGCTATGCAAAAGAGAATACACGTGGCAATGTGGAGCACCAACCTTCACAAAGAAAGGCATAAAGGACAGCCGTACGCCCATGCGGTCAGCAAGTGGCTTGAGTACTGGCCGCAGCTCCACAAGTCGCGTAACGTTGATCTCGTCGCAGTAGCCAAAGTGTGGGATGGCCAGAGACTGTGCCATAGTCTTGGCCATGGCTTTGCGGATACCCTTCACCTGCTCAACACGGTCTTCAACAGCTCTCAGGGTCTTGACTGTAACTGGCTTCTGAGGGACTGGAGCTGGCGTCGGTGCTGCCTGCTTCAAAGCAGCTGCAGGTGTAGCTGCCTTCGCTGGTGCTGATGGTTCTGCATCACCAGAATTACTGATGAGACATTGATTCTAGTGTCCTATAATTTGTGAACCTGTAAGGATTTAGCTGTAGATACTTCCAACACAAGATTTGTAGATGTGCCAGCCAATCACGCAGACTTGTATAGTACCTGATGTCACAGCTGAGAGGAACATCCTTCAATATCGCCACCTCTTAGGCAAAATGTCTTCGAGTACAGATGCAGAGAGGAATGCAACAGGACGGTGTTGTGTAGATGTAGCTTGTGTACGGAGCGTAGACTTAATGCTTACGCTGTGAAAAGACACGTGAGGTACACTTTTAGCGGGTGGCAACAGTGCAGCTTTACATAGCAAGGTCCACAAACTACCTAGTCTAACAAACTTTTGACAGTGAACTTCTACTGTTCCGTGCATTTCCCATTTGGGCTGTCTCACTTTGCAACCAAGTTTTGCAAAACCAAACGCAAAGAATAAGCGGTTCATTTGGGTATTTGGGACAACTCAGCGTTTTTGCAGACCATATTCTGCTGCGACGCGCCTTTTTTCAAAAAGTGTCATGTGAGCTTCCGGTCTGGCGGATTTCCTGCACTCCCGGTGTGCTCAGTTTCGGTATTGTGTCAATCGGGGTCTTGAATTTTGATGATTATTATTTTAAAATATATGCATTTTTTGCAATTAAAAAAAATGGGCATGCCATAAATTGTCACGCCCCCCCCCACACACACACACACACACAACTCTTTCATATAAATGGCCCTAAAGTTAATAATTAAAAAAGTCACAGTTTCACCGTAACGGCGAAGCAATGAATGCGATAGCAATAAATTGGAATGTAACGCGAAGAACTGAAAGCAGCTCAAAATTGCCAGCATGTCACTCGAGCCCAAAGGATGCACAAAAAGAACGCACACAGGACGAGCGCGAACTATCATGCGTCACAGCTCGACACTGGAAGCGCACTGCTCAAACATAAAGCAGGACGCACGAAACAAACGAACAGGCACACACAGGACGAGCGCGAACCAACTGTCCCAGTTGTTACTTATTTCTGTTTGAACAGCGCGCTCCTTTCGCAAACGCGGCCGCTGCAGCGAGCGAAGTGACCTTCGTACGCTCTGTGGCTTCAGCGCGGACATCGCGGGGAAAGCACAAGACATGCAACTCCCCACTCCCACCTCCGCCGCCCGCCAGCCCTTCTTCTTCTAGATAAGCGCACGAAGGTGACCATGCCCTGTAGGTCGAAGAGCAACGGCGTTCGCAGGAACGGGGCGACGATCTTTAAAGCGCGCCACGCGTGCACATCGCGCTATCTATGTGATAACTAAGAAAGCATGCTGATGTAAGTGGTGTACATAAATAGCTCGCCGTTAGCAGCCTGAAAGACTGTGCTGGTGGCCTAACCATCTAGCGCCACACGCTGGAAAGCGGGAGGTCGCCCGTTCGATTCCGCGCGTTGGAAAGTTTTCCTGAACTATTTTTCTTTGTGGCTTTGATATATATATATATAGACATATACATATACGGTGCATGGCGACGGCGACGGCAAAAATCAGCCGAGACTGTCCATATAATTGCTATTGCAATAAAAGTTTATTAACGAGTTTTTGTTATTTACTATTTAATATGCAACTTTAGATATGGCATAATTTTTCCACTTCAGCGTAGAGTTTGTTTGCGAAGATGGCAGGGCCTCACTATCATAGTATTTTTATAAAAAACCTGTATTGTCTAAAAAAAAAAAACACCTCACATATTTTGCAGCAATACAAGAATGGCAGTAATAGGAAGAAATCAGCAAAGGTGTAGCAGTGACGGCATTTAATTTTGCACGGCAGCATTTGAACAGCATTGCCCTTTCATACAAGACACATTTCATGAGAGGTTCTGCAGATATCTTGTAACAACATGCAATGACATGGTCCTAACAAAGTAAATGAGAAAACTCACTTGGTGCCTGCTTGAGCTCAATGTAGCGCAGGACATCTTCCTTCAGGATACGTCCATCCTTGCCAGTGCCCGTAACATCAGTAAGACGTATCTGTGAGCATAGCAATACTGTTTTGTAAAAATGTGAATGGCATAAAGTCTAGGAAGCACACGTCTCTAAAGACACAGATAAGCACTACTAATGGGCATTTTATTTCAGGATGACATCTTCGCATACCATCTGGTAGTCAAGACTGAATTTTCAAAAGAACAGCTCATAGAGTATATGGCTCCAATGACATTCGCCAGACATTTTAGTTCTGTGTATCGCAAAATGTATCTGGGCTGGCGTATTTTTTACAGTCACTTGTACTACATTAAGTGCCTGGAAAAAGAATGTGTACCCCTGACTACAGGTTGTATTACCAAGAGTGAGGATAATGAACTGCTGTGGTGGCACAGTGTTTACCATGCTTGGCTGCAGTCGCAGGTTCGATCCTGGCCATAGCAGTCTCATTTTCAATGGAACTGAAAATGCTGAAGGCCTGTGTACTTTGATTTAGGTGCACGTTAAAGAACCCTAGGTGGTGAAAATTTCCAGAGCCCTCCACTATGGTGTGCCTCATGATCATACCATGTTTTTGGTGTGTAAAACTCCAGATATGATTAAGAGTGAAGAGAAAGTTAATAAAACAAGAAAAGGAAGTACAACAGAGTAGCTGTCCATACTACAACATTCGCTGGCGCATCTCCGACTGCTACAAAAAGCCATGTCAAACGAAGGTGTTTATGAGGAGGCAGTAGAACAGGAGAAATGCAAATGCTCCGCTTAATCATGACTTAGCGCACTGCAACTCCACAATCTTACCTCTATGTATAGCACATGATATTTTGAGAGGAAAAATTTGCTGAAGACTGCCTAACAAGCAGCAATAACTTGTTTTTCGTGCCATAAGTGGTGAGGTGTATGCCATGTTTACTCTGATAATGCTTGCACTCTCAAATGTTTGTGATAAGCAGGTGATCACCGGTATCTCTTTCACCCTGCGTAATAATTGCTCCCTGATCTTGATACCACAGAGAGCTGTGACAGCACCAAATGTTCGCCATTTTAAGAGGCAGCCAGAAGTGATGTCTGGGCAAGTTGGAATAGGTTATGCATCTTTGAAACAGGCGGCACAAAAAAAAAACAAGGACAAAGGTGCTGTGTGGTGTGTTGTACTTTCCTTTGTCCTTGTTTTTTTGCACCGCTTGTTTCAAAGATGCATAAGAGGCAGCCACTGCTCCCAGTGCATTGAGCTCGTTAAAGCTTTAATCCAAGTTACACACCTGCTAGCCTGTTAAGGGCACAGGTAGGCCCTATACCTCCCTGTATTTTAAGGCTTTTTAAGACCTATTTTCTCTGAAACTACGACATGAGAAGCATTCGAGTTTGTTTCATTTTGTCTGTCAGCATCTCTTTTCACAATGGAGATATAATTACAATTGCATTTCAAGTGTTGACATTTCTGCAATTTTTTAGCAAAGTAATTAAATTTTGTCATTATTCTTTAAATAAAACTGCCAAACAATGAAAACTATTCCACATACATACATCATTCTAGCTTGGTGGCTTTGCATTGGTGCTTAGTTTATTCTGGTAAAAATCAGCCTTCTGTCTTCGAAAATTGTTCTGATAATAGGGCAAATGTAACAAAAAATTGATCCCGAGATATTGAGAATTAAAGAGAAAAAACAAGTTTATTTCATTTTTGTTCAAAAAGAAAATGCACTGAACAATTTAATTAATAGCAACCAGCCACATAGTCATCACACGAATCAGCTTTTTGCTTCTTGTTTTCTTGGTTCCCTCGCTTTTGTCATATATTCTGTCTCACTATTTGCAAAATACTGTCGCCGGTGGTCGATCTCACTCAACTATATCACAGTATTGTGCCTTGGTGATATGCCAAATGGCCTTGAGAACGTTTATTCGGGCCATGCAGGCCTTGTTGAAAGTTAGAAGAGTTTCAAAGGTGGCAGTTCTGAGGGTTCCCATTCTAAGGAACATGATCACAGGAACATGCACAGAACCGCATCTCTATACGTGTCGCAAACACGCAAAGCAAGTAGATTTGGTAAATGCCGCACGTGTTCAAAACTGTGCGATGTGACTTTAGGTAGCCAGACTACTTTTTAAAAAAACATGCTAAGTTCAGAGAAACTACCAGTTTCGTTTTCGAAAGAATTAGCCTTATGCAGAAAGCTCAGGTTGAGCACTGCCAAAGAAAAGGGAGCTTGGCTGCTTGTCAGTTGGTCTTGAAAACCTGGTGCTTTTGGCTCAATCAAAATATGGAAAAATGTGTGGGGTACTGGATATTGCTAAGCAAGGCCTTATCATTCCAAACAAATTTTGATTAAAAAAAAAATTTTACCCTACCCTGTGTCCTTAAGTGTGTGCTCCAGCAAAAGAATTGTGCTGCCAGTGGGCATGAACTGCATCAGACTTTTTTGAACAGGGTACGATCTTAGCAACTCATTTGATACCAACACTATACCCCTTCTTTTTATCACCCTATGATGAGATAAGGATTGCACTTTGCTTCCTGAGTGCGGTTTCAGTTTTGAACTTTTTGAAATGAGCATCGAATCACTGCTGTTTACGATCATGAAGCAATCCAACATAGAAACGGTGGGGCCAAGCTGGTTTTCAAAGCAAGCCTAGTAGCCTGGCATTTCACTGGCACTGTCAGCGCAGAAGTTGTCAGAGCAACAGCTGCTAAACAGAGGTCAGCATACATTGTGAATTTTGTCAGACTGGCCTTCATTACTTATCTTTACATTTGCCGTTTCCTTTGCATCCACTTCACGGAAGCGCGGCATCAGGAAGGCAAAACACAAAGGTGAAACTGAATTTTCAGCGATACTACTAAGGTGGTTCTGCTAATTTTGCAGTTTTGTTCATGTTCAATTACTTTTTTTGGGATCACGAATTTTTAGCTAAATTGTTTCGATAGAGCATAGATCAGGCACCTGAGATGTTCAAATGAGTGATTTTCATTTAATTTTTTTATTTTCCATTTTTCAATATCCCCCATGTATGCATCAGGCTTTCCGGCATTCATGCAAAGTCTAGTGAATGTGTACATTTATTACAAAGGCGGGCCTTGCTAAACTTGATTCTTTGGTTATATTCACAGGGCAGCCATCGCAAAAACTTTGACCTGCAACATTTTTTAATTCTCAAAATTTATCCAAAAATTGTAGCCCTCATGATGATCACATACTGGAATCTGTCATTTTCTCAAGAAAAGGTAAGTGCAACCGTTACATCAGCATATACGGGATTTGGATAGAGATAAAATGAGCACTGTGCTCACATTGTTCTCCATGGCTATCCGACGAACTGCAGGCGTTGTGAGCACTTTGTCTCCTTGTCCATCACCAGGCTCACTGGTTACGGGCGCCGAGGACTGTTCATCACTGCGCTGAGATTTGATGTCCTGGTCCTGGACTTCATCATCATCCGACGAACCTGTTCAAATGGCAAGCCCTCACTTGTTCACTTTTTTATTTCATCAATTTCAAAGTTACTTGGACACCTTGACTACAGCTTTCATAATGAATGAGGTTTCTTAAAGAACGTAGCAGTAGAAAGAGAGTTGTCAAAGGAAGTAGCTCGATTCTAAGTTAATAAATTGTAGGAAATGAACCCAGCGGAGGCACTGCACACAAGATATGAGAAGGACCAGTATGCAGATTTTGCACACAAGGTACAATTTCTCTAAGCGGTGTCATGCTATGACGTCAGGCAATCCCTGACGTCATAGATGAAAAAGCCTACGGCGCAGATATATTTTCGCAAAAGCAGAGGCCTTCAATGCTTATTTTCACTCTGTTTTCATGCACAAAAGCCGCAGTTTCCAAATCATATGACGTCAGTGAGCTTGCTCAGATGAGGGAAATTGTGCTGTCCGAAAATGGTATCGCATTATTGCTACGGAAGATAAACATCCACTCAGCTACCGGTCCTGACTTTATTTCAAATTTCGTTCTAAAAAACTGTGCATTGTCTGTCGCCCCTTTCTTAACACTGTTATTTAAGATATCTCTTCAAGTTGGTGCTCTACCTTCGGACTGGAAAACTGCAAATGTTATTCCAATTCACAAAAGTGCTTCAAAAACGAGAACGTGCAACTACAGGCCAATTTCACTCATAAGCGTTGCTTGCAAAACATTAGAACATGTTGTTTATACGAATTTAATGGCACACCGTCAAGAAAATAGCTTCTTTATCCCAACGCAACATGACTTCAGGACTGGCTTTTCTTGTGACACTCAGCTGATAGAATTTTGCCATGACACTACAGCTTTTATTAACTCGGGTTTGCAAGTTGACTGCATCTTTTTAGACTTTCGGAAAGCTTTCGATACCGTATCTCATAGCCTATTAGTACTAAAGTTGTCCTACCTCAAATTGCCAAATACCCTCTGGAAGTGGTTGGAAGCGTACCTGTTAGATAGAAACCAACGCGTGATACTTGATGGTGTCCGCTCTTCCGATGTCTCTGTATTATCTGGAGTGCCACAGGGGTCCGTCTTAGGGCCCCTGCTTTTTCTAATATTTATCAATGACCTTACTAAACATTTGTCTTGCCGGGTGAGGTTATACGCAGATGACTGCTGCATTTACCGTGAAATTTCAAGTGAATCAGATAGTGAACTGCTACAAAATGATCTGAACAAAATCATGTCTTGGTGTTTGACTTGAACATGGACACTCAACCTGTCCAAATGCAACCTCGTAAGATTCACAAACAAAAAACGCCCCTGATGGCAAGCTATGTCATGAATACAACACAGCTGTCTCTTGTAACGGAATATAAGTACCTAGGAGTAATTTTTTCCAGCAATTTTACTTGGAATGCCCACATAGATTACATCGTAACAAGGGCCAGCAACACGCTAAACTTCTTGAGACGCAACTTTAAACAAGCACCGGCCAGCATGAAAGAAACCCTGTATATGTCCAATGTACGCCCACTTTCGGAGTGCGCGTGCAGCACTTGGGACCCTTTTACTAAGGTGAACATCGACGCTCTAGAACGCGTGCAGCTGAGAGCGGCCCGTTTCGTCGCGGGTGATTACCACTTTTCTGAGAGATCTTTCGAAATCAGGAATACTTTGGGATGGCCTCTTCTTGAAGACATGCGCGAATTCTTACGTTTATCTCTGTTTCGCAAAATATTCCATGGTTTAACGGGTATTCACAAAGAAAACAACATATCGGAGCCTACGTATATATCTGCTCATACTGATCACCCACCCCCCTTAATAACCTTTTTAAATATTCATTTTTCCCGCGATCAATTAGGCAATGGAACAAACTACCTCAACAAATCGTAGCCGCGTCCAGGGAAACTTTCGCCACTGCGCTTGAAGATCATATTTTATCGTAGCCTGAGCACAATTTAAAGTTGCCTACACTTTCGTTTGATCTTTCTAACGATCTAAGCTCGAGTTCTTTTTTTTTTTTTCGCTTCTCTCCGCCTGCATTTATCTGTGTGTGTATATACATGTGTATATATATATGTGTGTGTGTGTGTGTGTGCGTAAGCATTTATTATATACAATATGTTTTCCTTGCTGCTATATCTCCACACACGTCAGTGCTTATTACGTGTCACCCTTGGATGCTTCATTATGTATCTGTATTTCTTTTATGTACACCTCAGTGTTAATCGATTGTCGCCCTTCTGCATTTCGAAATTGTTATCTCCCCCCTACACTAATGCCCCACGCGGGCGCTGTAGGTACTGTAAAATAATAATAAAAAAAAAAACTAGAGACAATATTGCATGAATATGCTAGTAGACCGCCAGACAAGCTATAAACTTCCTGTTTCCCTATACAGTTTTGTGAAATGAGCACTAAACTTGTACCTGCGCATGCATGATTTTTTTCTCAAGTGTATAAATATGTGTGATCCGGATTCAAATAAATCATTTGTTGAAAGTTAGCGCCTGTGTATGTGTTCTCCCTACTTGTCCCGTCTTCATAATTCTGCGCTAACCCTTCAGACACTAAACTTCGTTTATAGTACTGGTAGAAGGCATGCATAAGATAATTCTTATTAGAATGCAATAACAAAAATGCCCAACAATGCTCATAGTTTCTTCCTGTAGGCTCTGTACATGTCAATTCTAAATGCTTTCCTGAAAGTGTTTTTCTAATAGCAAGAAAATTTTGGCATGGTCATTAGCTTTCTTTTCTTGCTGCAAACACCACTAAGGAGCTACACTTTTCCAAAATAAAGTGTTCGTGCCAACATCACTATATGAGGAAAAAGTCCTTGTCAGAACATGCGGCATTGTGCCATTGATTTTACTTTCACGGTGTCCAAACGAAAGAAGATACAGTAAGCAGCAGTTATTTATGTTGGGTCTTTGTCCCATATGAGCCACACTGGGCCAGTTCTATGAGGGTAAAGAACGAAAAAGCAGCTCACTCAGGGAGTCGTCGTCAACCTCGATGTCGACGAGCGGAGACCCAACCTTGCAGATGTCATCGACTTCATGGTACAGCTTCTTGATTCGGCCATCGTAGCGGCTTGTTATAGTAACTGACGCCTTGTCGCTCTGCACTTCACAGATGCTGTCAAACTGATTGACCGTGTCGCCGAGCTTGACGTACCTGGACATATCATAAAGTGTATGTGTGATCAGTATGCTAACTTATTTCAATCACTGGTAAGCTTCTGCCAAGAAGCACTGGTGTATTATTCAGGTGACTAATGTCTCAGACAAATGGCATGATTTCAAAGTATGCTGCGTCTATATTTGTTGATCGTTATTGTTTACAGTAAAATTCAAATTGGAGGCAGTGGCAATGACAGGTATGCTACAGTTAAAGATGCTTATTATGTTGTATTTGTCGAATATTGGGAAGCAGCCCCTCACTTCAGAGCAGCTTTAATTGGAAGACCCCACGGCGAAAAGGAGGAAGAAGGGCAACTCGGGGGGACGCGTTTTCGGGGTTGCAACCGCAGCGGCCGGCAATTTGGAGGCGACGACGAGTATGGGAAGAGCGGAGAACGTCCTAGACATCGTCGTTTTACGACCTAAGCGCCCACCCCGTGCAAGAACACTGAAAGCCACAGGGACCGTCACCCAACACAGGGAAAGCGCTTTCTCCCTCTGTTCTTCAAGTCTGTTGCATGTGCGGGGTGCAGAGAAAACTCTTTTGACTGTGCTTGTGTTTCTGTATTTCTATGTTTCTTTTCATTTTCCCTCTCAATGAGAGCACTGTAAATAGCGGACAAATAAATCACTCTTTGTGATGCATTCAAACCGAGCGGATGTGTTGATTCTCTGTTGTCGTCCAGCCTACTAAAAAAAGTTTTGCCTCCCTGCTATTCCGCCACATATTAAGCAAACTTCAGAGCAGCAAGATCACTCTGGACTAAAAAATGAGTGCACAGCTGGAAGCAACCATGGCATGTTTATGTGGGAACAGAAGGCCCAAAACAAAAAAAACACGTTTATTAGCCTGGTGACTAAACTGATGTCACGGCCATGATGTGCAAGCTCGTCGGTTTCATCTTTCACCACAAAGCACACTGCCTATCACATTTATGAAAAGAATTTGAGAAAATTTGTTTTCATAGCACTATTTGAACATGAAATAATACAGATATAAAGAAAAACACCTAGAAATCAGAAGCGCATGCCATGAAGCATTATGATGACGGCAGTGCGCAATGTGACATCATCGATTATCATGAAGTGGAAATAGCGAAGTTACTCGTGGATTTAATGTGGCTTCATTCTAAGTATATTTGATTGTAGGCTTCCGAATACATAGGACACGGTTCCGTGAAAGAAGAAAAAGATATTCTATCGTTTCACAGCACACTATACATCTAAAAGGTAGTGTACGATAGCCACACACAGAATGAAGGGCACAGTCAATGTGTCATGCATGTCAAATTTATTTTCATAAAAGAAAGGAGGAAGCCCAAACAAACAGTGGAAGTTATTCCACTTCACAGATTTGGGCTCCCTGTACAAGGCATTGGCTTTTATAACATATTACTTTAATGACGTCTTCTACTGACTATGAAGTTTCACACATAACAACCATGGGCAGAAACAGCCCATGCAAAGAACAATTGAAATGAGGCCCACCATTCTTTGATTGTCACTTCGCTGATACCCTCGCCGATGTCAGAGAGCTTGAATGCCACAACTTCCTGTAGCCACGGGCTGGTGTGCAAGGGCCGTAATGCAGGCAGACGGGCTCGCACGTGTGATGCCACCGGACGACGTGGAATACTGCTTGCAGTGCGTGAGACATGCAGATTTCGTCTCAAATGCTGCAAATTAAAATGTAGGTCGGTAACTCTATTTGAGTGGCAATAATGCAAAGGCATAAATTTTTTGTAGACTAGTGTTCTGTACATGTAAGCAACAAATAAAAATTCATTTTTTTTTACTCAGGTTTTGTTTTTTGAGTGTAGTTTTTGGGTCAATGTCCTTAGACAAAACTGGGTGATAGTCAAGAAGCATGATTTGTTAGATTATAGTAGGAACAGAAGAAGCAGACTGACGTGCAACTTGTATTCTTCTGAAAGCACAGTCAGAGCTGAAAGACCGACGCAAATATCCCGTTATACGAACCTGCGATCACAACAAGACCAGCCTTGCGAATCATAGCCTGGTTTCCTTGTTGCATTTGTAACCTTTAGTAACCTTTAGTTCAGGTGCATTTTAAATGTACGACAGTAGAGAGGTAAGGGCAGCATGCGCGTGGTATACAAACGAACATCTAACTGTGCTGCACATAACTTTGCGGCTTACAAGGTTATGCGTTAGCAGCAAAGTCGCGGAAGTACGATGCACAGCATTGGTGTAATAAGTGAGGATATGAGAGATATGGATGAGGACATGAGACGACGTCGTCGGTAGTAGGCAGATTAAAGGCTGTACCAAGTTAATCCCGATCGAAAAAAAAAAAAAGCCAGAGAAATGTAGAAGGTTACTGCATATACTGAAGTAAAAAGCGAGTTTCCGCCAAGTTCACGGCGATCAACACGTGTACGAAGCACGTATTCGTCAACGATTGATCGTCCATACAATTCATTGTTGTTTGTGCAACTGCCCACACCATATCGAGAAATTGGATAGCCATGAAAATCGTGCCAAACGGCTTGGCCCTCGTCGTGGCTACGGTGGCTCTCGCCCATAATTCAGACAAAAGAGCCGGTAATCACGCCACACATCGCGCGCTTGTCAGTTTCAAAAGTTTCACTCGCTTCAAACGAGGCCAACGAACCCACCGTAGCGACTGCCCGATAAAAACACGTCTGTGGTGGCGTGATTATCGTGCCGCAAAGGGATACCTTGGAATAATCAGCAGATGGTACGTACGATACCTTGCCAATCGAGTTTACTACGCTGGCGCAACCTGGTCTCTGGTGTGTACTGCAATCATGCAGGCAGTAAATAATAGTAAGGTAGAGTAGTCAGTCACCCATTTGGACGCTTGGTGCCGGACTTCACGAGGAACGAGCCTGAAATCCCTCGGAATGAGTCGAAAGAGCACCGCTGCCATGCTACCCGTTGCAACGCAGCACCTGGCTGTACAGCAGACAACACGCCACCTCGCCTTCTGCAGAGGGCTTCAAACCGGCTTGATTGCTAAGCGAAAGTAACCTCACATGTTGCTTCACGTTATGTGCATGGAATTAGATAGCGACTAATAGCGTCTAAACAAAATTATGCGCTCATTCGCAGCTGATCTTGATAGTTCAATTATTTAATTTTCATTTCAAATGAACTCTTTTGGATATGTTTGGCTCGTTTACCGATTGGTTCAGCCAAATCCAAAATCGAGCGAAGTCGCTTCAAACAAGATAAACAAGTTGCAGACGGGGCTGGGGTTGTCAGAAAGTATGACTTCCTCAAGGCGTTTAATGTGGCCGTAATGACGCTTGAACGCTCGATTGATGCGTTTCACTGCTATGGGAGGACGCAAAAGGAATGCTGGACTGACGGCGCTGAATGATCTCCGAGCAAATTGACAGCGGTGCGTCGCCACCATGTTCAAGCTGAAGGAGTTGGCCCGATGGCTGGGCATGACGGTGTTCGAGATGTTCGTGCACCTCGTCTCCATCACCCTGTTTCTCTGTGATGGTCGTGCTCAAGCTGGACAAGGCGTTCGAACGTGTCCTGGTGGACGGTGTTGTGTCCTTGTTCATCTGCGACGGCTTGAAACGCTTATTTCTGCGTCATCGTCTTCATACGTCAGTACATCGAAGGCGTCTATAAGGCGGGTGCCTTTCGCGCTGTGTGGAGCTTTATGCAACTGCTGCTAATGTTTCTCTTTAAGTTATTGCTGTGCCTCAAGGCCGAAGGACAAAAGAGTAGTCTCGTCTACTCGGAGGTGTTTGCGCCGCTCTTTATTCTTCTCATGCTCGTCATGGTGCGCGCCTGTCATCTGCACTGACGGGTGTTAGGCATTTTGAGTGACGTCACTTCGAACGGCTCCAGCCAACTCTGCTGCTGTTGTCTCGCTGTACAAAGCGCCGAAGAACGTTCCTGAAATCGTGTTTGCGAAGGTTATTTATTTCTTGTTACGTTGCGGTGGTTTATAATTTCGGAGTCACGTGAATTAGGCGGAGTGATGTGGTTGTTGGTTTTCAACGACACCTGCTAGTGTTCTGGCAGGTTTTTTTGGTTAGTGACTTGAGTGTTGTACATATCTTTCATACAAGAACTGTGCAAGTCATTTTATTGTGTGCGAAGACTATAGATTTCTATCTTGACCTCTGTTAGCAGATTCAGAAGCCTGCAGTAAGGTTGGAAGCACTGAAACTCTTTTGGCCGAGGTCTGCGTGTAATAAATGCAATTTCTACAATTTTAGAAATATTCGTGTGTGCCAGTGCTTTATAAAAGTGTTTGTGGCATTCTTACATGCTTTCGCCTGCTATTCACAGGAACAGTTGTGATGCAGTGAGTTTCATGGGAGAAAAAATTTATGCATATCGTGAGAAAGAACCGTTTAATACCTAATTATGTGAGCTCATGCCCCAAGTGTGCCCAGGTTCAAGTCCAATAAAAAAAATTAACTTTACCTAAGCAATTGAAAAATTGGCAAAGCTTGCACTATGTCGCGCAAGGCTTGAAGCAGCGAAACTGGACGATTCCGAAGTCTAACCTGGTTGCTTCTAGGTTGCTAGGCTTTAGCTAGGTTGGTCGTGACACGAATGTGCAAACTCCAGAACCGAGCGTTCGCATCTCTCATAGATCTAGGGGCACGTCATCGTTGGCGTAGGGCTTTCATCGCTTCGGGCCCTTCTCGCAGCTGCCGTTGCCTTTCCCGTTCCCTAGTATGGCAGCTTCGTACTAGTCGTGCCAAGCCTGAAGGAAGATGATGATGATAATGCTCCTGGGATGATTGGCTCCTACCCACTCAGGGAGATCGGCCAAGAGTCGGGCGGATCATTAAATGGGCAGCTGGGTGGCCTTCTTTGTTTCTCAATATTTTTTTCTTTCTTTCTCTTTGTTTCTTGTATCTATTCTGTATCTGTTTCTTTCTATTTTTTTCTCTTTCTCGCTCTTTTTATCTTTATTTTTCTTTCTTCCCTTTCTTTCTCTGCTTTTTTTTCTTGCTTTTTCTTTCTTTATTTCTCTTTTGATCTTTCTATTTTTTTTCTATCTTTCTCTCTCTTTCTGTATTGTTCTCTGTATTTCTATCTTTTGATGTCTTTATTCCCATTTTATCGCTGAATTTTTCGGTCTTTATTTCTATAGCTTTCTCTCTCTCTCTTGGTGAACCAGTGGTGAGTAGTGGGATTTTCCCAATTTCTGTGGCATCCCGTGATGACAGCGCATTCCTTGGTCTAATTGTTGCCTTCTTCATTTTTAAGGGACCAGTGGCGAGTAGTGAGATTTGCCCAGTTTGTTTGGCACATACCCATTTATGATGATGATAGTTTTCTGCTAGACTGCGCAAATTACGGCTAGCTTAGACGGCTTCGCTGTTGAAAATAAATGCTGAATAGTTGGACCAATAACCCATCTTGCTAGCTGTAAGGTTAATACAATTAGAAACAAAATTGGAGTACGCTTGAGCTTCGCCTCGAGAGCAGAACGTGATAGCGTAATCGGGCCCCGTGTGTATCGCCTTCTCAATTGCTAGCCTGGCTTCGGTTCTCGGTGGACACCTCAATCATGCCGCAAGGAGAGGAGCCTCTGTGCGCGTAACATTGGCCATTTAAAACTATCCTAGAATACCTACTGCAAGTACAGCTGTGAAGTGCCCACTACGCCTTAATTCTAATTTTTTGCAAATCAGCCGAGTACTCACCATGCATCCGTAAGGCAACATGCGAACATATGCAGCTGCTCGCTTTGTTGATGCTTTTGCTGCTGATGACGATTAAATATGTCTGAGTGCTTTGTAATAGGTGGGCCTTTAAAACACTCACTCGTTGTGCGGTTCACAAGTCTTGATGCCTGGCGCGATTCTATGCTTCTGCTACGCAACATTTCATGCGTTAGACACCTCGCATAACATGACATTCATATAGGGTTTTTTCGGAAGCAGTTCCAAGCAGTGGCATGGTTCTGTGGTAGGGCACCTGCTTGCCACGCAGAAGGCCGGGGTTCGATTTCCACTCGAACCGAAATTCTTTTATTATTTATTTATTTGCATTATCTGGAATTCTCGCTCACAGTCAATGCTGATTTTTCGCTCACAACCAACGACACCGGCACCGAAATTCCTGCAAAACGAGCTCTTCAATGTTATCGCATTAAAAAGTAGCAAGGGCAGGCAGCCTAAACCAAGATCTAGTTATTGCATTTGTAGCATGGAACATGTCCACATATCCAAGCTTTTTTTTTCCTTGCATTGCCTTGCTTGAATTTCATGCATAAGTGAAGTCAATAACATGTTGCTTGTGTTTTTTGTGGCTGTTCCAGATTGTACATAAAAATCGAGATAATTTGTTCTGTGTTTCTCAGCATCCTTGCCGTCAGCAGTAATGGCAAAGATGCCGAGAAAGAGCATAAGAACAAGAAATGCGCCAGCTTGAACACTTGGTCTTCCATATTAACTGTAGTATTGCCGCGTAATCATCAGGAAATAACTCCACCAGGGTACATGTTTCGCCTTGTTGGCAACACATCGTAAATAGTATTTAGTAATGAAGCAACACAATGCAGGTTCCATGTCCGACCATGGTAACTGCATTTCGATGTTGGCAGAATGCAAAAACACTAGTCTTCTTAGCTCCAGGTGTACGTTAAAGAACCACAGTTAATTAAAGAATTACCCTACAGCACCCCACTACAATGTGCCTAATAACCATAATGTGGTTTTGGCATGTGAACTTGTGAATTCAACTACTTAATCCCTTAAAGTTTAAAACCTCTATCCACCCTTTCGTCTGTTCTGGTCTGAAGCTAAAAAAATAACAAGCTCAAGTAAAAGACGTTTACTTACTCTTTTAGAGATGACATGTAATGCAGCGAGAAAACGCACATGAATCAACCACGAAAAAGCTTATCTGGCAGTGCCTGACAATGAACTGCTGCGGCTGTGTTGCGTTGTCAGGAGGGGCCCAACAACAGACCGCAGAGGGTTAATGATACCAAACTTTTAAAATGTGTGGTATATTGGCAAAGTTTGTATTTCACTTTTCTTTAAAGAAAGAATGGTAGCCACTGCAGCATGTATTGCCATGTACAGTCACGCTCAATATGACTTGCAACATGGGAGCACATGGCCTCATGAATTGAAAGATTGGACATGGCTTCGACTACCCTGATTTTCGTAACTAAATATTATTTCCTTATTTCATATCATCTCCAAGTGAGAAAACAGCATTTAGTTTTGGAACTAAGGTCACTTGAAAGCCATGCACAATCTTAGAGCTTGTGAGGCCATGTACTCCTGTGTTGCAAGTCATATTGAATGAAGGAAAGGAGGGGACTCTTAAGGTCTCGTTTTTCTTTGTTAGACACAATATTAATGAGAACTAACAGACAATAATGCCAAGGAGTATAATGCTAAGTATTTATGTTCATAAATACTTAGCTTTTTAACCAAGAGCAGTGTGGTAGAATAAAGAGGTGAGTAAGAGAAGATGAAAGGTCTACACAGCAGAAGCACAGTAGTGTCGACAGGGTGTCTACCAACCTGGAAAACCTGGAATTGTCAGGGAATTTGGACATGTCTGGAAAAGTCGGGGAATTGTCATGGAATTTTTGAAAAAGCTGGCTGGGTCATGGAAACTGACTGATGGCAGTCTGGGCGACCATCACGAAAACAATCTTTACCTTTGATCAAAGCTCATAAAGTTGCTTCTTTTTCTGAAACTACAGTAGAAACGTAAAAATAAGGACAGTGGAAGCTGTTGCTTCAACAGATCACACAGCATATCTCAATTCACAAGCATGACGTTACTAATGCCGATAAGTTTATGCTTGTCTGTCTTGGCCATGACCTCGGCTCGGCTGAAGGCATTCTGGTTTGACCAGAAGCACTATGAGCAGAGGCTCGCCAGGCCGGGTCAAGCTCGTTCAGCGGCAATGCAACGGCAGACATCCTCAGTTCTGCACTCAGTTTATGCAAGTGCCCTGTCTTTTTTAACGGCGGAGTCATTCCATGCCAAACGTCCCAGCCATTTTGGCAGTCATTTCAAATGTATTGGAGAAAAAGTGTGCTAATTTATTGCATTGAAAACAGTGGATTGCTAGAATATTTTGGGGAGAAAAATTTTTTCGTCACATGAGAGCCTTCCAAATTCCCAAAATGTCGTGGGTGTTGTTTGTAAGAAAATTTATTCTAAGAGTATCATTTCTTGTTTCAGTACCAAATTTGGTTTACATATTAAGCAAATGTGTGTGCGTAAGGTGTTTGTAGATCAATAATATTACTGGAATTTTTCTGCCATATACGCCTCCAGGAATTTTGCCAAAACGTTCTATGTTTGAATCTTTTTCATTGCAATAATGTGCGTTGTATGAATATGCGAGTAATGAATACTTGCTTTACAAAAGGTATATTTTGTGTTAAAAATGTTTTCAGACCCCTCAAGTTTGTAAAATTTACGATAGAAAATCACAAATTTCAGAAAATTGTCATTTTTGTTCACATTGAGACGCAAGTTACACCACGTGGTGCACCAAATAAAAATCAGCTTTATACCTTTGTCGAAAGCAAGTAAACAGTTCTGCTTATATGGCAGTTTTATCATTACAATTTTCATTTTAAAGAAGAAAATAATATTTGAAGTGCCCGATTGACGGCAATAGGGTACTTCCACAAGGAAGCTGCCGTATGACTAAATGGGAAGATAGCAGCCAATGGCGTAAATCACTGGGGGGGGGGGGGTCAGGAGGGTCCTGACCCCCCTTGCGTTCAGGCTGGGAGGGACACCCCTTGCATTGTCCGCCCTTGAGATTTAACTTTCTAACGACATATACAGTGAAAACTCGGTGATGCGAATCTCACGGGACCAAGAAAAATATTCGTATCATCCGAAATTTGTATCACCAGAAAGCATGGAAAATTAGCATGCGACAAAAGAAAGCTGGCGTACATTTTCATTTATTGTTTTTCAGGGCCGCAGCAACGTCAGGAAGAACCCTGAATGATTGTCAGTTAAGTTTTTAGATGTCGGCAATCATACCAGCACTCGTAAATATACAGCTCGTGCGCGCGTATTTAATTAATGAACCAGGTGCGTTGTGACCCGCGACAGCAGTAGCCCCTTCCAAATTTTAGTATACTTTTTTGCATGACACCGGAATACTGCAGCGAAAGTAACGAAAGAAGCGCTTTGACGCGATGGATCAAGGCAACAAAATTACAGAACCATGGTCCTGTGTTATGAGTTTGTTATCGTGGAAGCGTTGGCGATGTTTTTTGGAAGACTTCCGGCTGTGCCCGCACAAGTGCGACCTCAACGGTCGCGCATCCCACGAAACACGAAACCTCTATAAAACGTTTTATAGAGGTTTATAGAGGTTTTAAACGTTTTAAAGACGTTTTATAGAGGTTTTGTGTTTCATGGGATGTTGACGTTGTGAAGCCTGACTCCTTCGCCAAGACCGTCCTCGCCTTCTTTCGGTTTTCGTCCACCTTCCATAGGACGTCTGATGCACGAGGCAAGCACGTGTAAACACAGTACAACGACAGCAGCCCGCGTCGACGCGTTGGAAAAAAGAAAGAATGGCGCTAATGTCCTCTGTAATCTAAACATGAAGGCACGCGGCCAGCATGGGAATGATGGGTAGGCACGAGACTAAAAAGCCACCAAAACATCGCCCAATGTTAGCGGTGTAAGCACATTTCATGGTGGCTACCCTGTGCCACCGAGCAAAACTAGCGTCTTCGTGTACCCAGAAATTCCCTAGGGAAGTCGCCAAGTGAGGTGAAACTTGAGGCACTCGAGAGCGTGCGTTGCGTTAAAATTTCTCTGTATGTCCTGCTTCATGTTACATCGCGAGTGTTCGCTTGAATTGATAGATTGTCAAGACTATCAGCAGCGCTAAGAAATTCATCATCTGCGCATTTATTATTTGACCTGAAATGTAGCAGCTGCCGTTTGAAGTAGACATCCGTAGCACTATGCGATCATGCTTCAGGCCACCTGATTCATTGGTATCTTGTAATAATCTCTGTTGGCATAATTAAGTTTCTCCATGACACTATTCCAAGAAGTGGTTTGGTCTGTTCTCTAATGAAGAGGGTTGCAGCTAATTCGTTTGCGTACAAGTACAGAAGAATTGAAGAAACCTTTGCTGTGCACTTGCGCGTTTATTAGACGTTTGGGTGCTCGTACGGTGACTGGAGACTGCGTGGGCGCCTGTTTTGTAATTAAAGAAGACAAAGCGTCAGGCAACGTATGTGGCAGTTACGATTTCCCCTGCTGGTGGGCTTCGCTGCATAGCGAAACGTCGATACCGTAACGCACAGTACATGCTTTTGTGGCATAACACAGCTGCAATGCCGTAAAGCTGACTATAGTGAATCTGTCATCTTATAACACGTATATATAATGTAAATATATAGTGCATTGAATCCAAGTGGCAGTGCAAGCGTGGCGTAAAAAAGCGGGGTACGAGTCAAAATATGGGCGGCATGCGCAGCACAGATTTCTTTGCGCTCCACAATGAAGGAATTGCTTTGTAAGTTTTGCCGCTACACAGGGGTGTAATGCGACGAAAACTAAGTGCCACGCTGTGAAGCTTGCTAGCTGTGTCGCCAGGTTGCTTCATGTGGCGCAAAGTGTTATCTGGTCCGATATACGTACACGTTTCACACGACCAGGTTCATGAAAAATAAGTAATAGGAAAACTTTAACAGCTTCACAGCAGCTTTAGAACCAACGTTGTCTCGAGGGACATGTCCGAGACGCCCATCAACGGATCCTTCTAGAATGAATATTTAAGCTTCAGACAGGCATTTTATGCATTTTTAATTACGGGTATATCGAACTATTTAGCGATATGCCCTTTGATTCCGATGTATGCGAGTTTTATTGTATATACACTTAGCCGCGACAGTGTGCATTCGTAACATATTGGTCGGTTCAGCGAAGCATTATGTGGTGGAGCATTTATTTTCCGGGCGTAAACAAATACTTTTTTATTATATAATAGATGTTGGTGCTTCTGTATAGGCACCGGCTACTCCTTTTCACTGATGATAGGGTATGTCAAAAGCACAGCAATGAAAAAAAATATTTCATAAAGATACAACAGAAAAAGTTATTCACAATTGTGTTCATATGTCTGCTTGATACCGCACGCATGCGATGGGAGACATATGTAGACCGGGAACTCCACTGATCTGATGAGGAATTAAGCAATCTGCATCGCTGCGCCTCCTAGTACACACATGCTGTGCTCCAAGTAGGGAGGCTGCAGCTTCGGCGTGACATTCGTTCGCGTGGTGGCTCGATCGCCACAAGCATTTGTTTAAAACAAGCAATAATATTGATCATTCGTTGACTATCACGGAATATTGGAGCTAAACGTTTTTCCAAGGTACCTTTTGGGAAAAGCTAGCTTTTCTGGAACTACAAAACAAGGCCCAAACAGCAGCTCATATAGCGTGCTAGCGGTTCCGATCATGTCTCAAACTTCGTCGTCCAAAAAGAATCAGCTTCGTAAACTAATGCACTGTGCACCTAATGCACTGTGCGGCTACGCCTGCACTCGCAGATGCATATTAAATTGATCTCATTGAGCTGAAACAAAACTGATTCCCCCTCCTTGCGAACTGCTTGCCCCTTAGTCAAAAAGTGGCCCTTCCCAAAAAAAGCAGCAAGTATGCACCTTTATTCGTGCGTCCATTAAATCAAGCCACCTGCATTTCCATGGTTAAATCACATGACTGCATTGCAACGCCTCGCACGCACGTAAAGCCACGGGCCTAGGCTAGGTACATCTCGCTTGGAATTTCCTAGGGACAGCACCAAAAAGTAGTCTGGCAACGCGGGCATGTTTTGGTGGCTTTTTAGTACGAGCGTTTCTTTTCTCACAGACTCCATCCGGGTAACTTGCATCTGGGGATATTTTCCCCGTTTGCTTCTTGAAGATCTCCCTATGTCTGGGTACTACCTAGGAACACGTGCAATGCTCTCTTTATCCCTAGGAGAGCTTTGCTGTGTCGTTTGCGGGTTGGCGCGCGAGGTTTTTGTTGTTGACGTTGGTGGCGGACGGCGCGTCCGTGCTCGTCGGGCGTGTATGATCTACAGTGCTCTAGTATGATCCCATGTAGCCCTGTCGCGCTATTGTAGCCACCATAGTCGCGCTGTCACTTACCGTCCGTCCTTGTCTTTAATCCCGTCGAACGCCTCGAGATGAGTTTTCTTTGCCATTATCAGTGTAGCTGAGAATATTGTGCGTTTTTGGAAATTGGCATGAACGAAAGCACTTCGCTGATCGTTATACCGGTGTCACGCGGGCAATTGATCGCGATCACGACCGATCGGGATTGGGCTCGATCCGGATCAGGTGTACCTACACGGTCACTTTTAATTGCGATCTGCGCATCGATATCTGGCTCCCAGATCGCGATTTGACTGATGTCTGCGTCAACTCGATCCGGATTAGTCTGGACCGAGCAGCAGCAATGATTGATGATCGTGATCAAGAAATCCGGTCCGGGTCAACCTTGACTGCAATCAAAACTGCCTGCGTGTCACCGGTATTACTTGCAATAGCTATTCTGCCCGCGCATGTGATTGAATTTTAATATAGTTGATGCTAAAAATCTAGGGCACGTGCACTCAAAGTAATGAAAGTGTCCATGCTTCTATAAAAAAGAGCCGAGCAGGATCCTTAGACGCCAGGTGGTAATAAGAAATATTTGCAACTGCTGGTTACATCAGATTGCTAGTGTTCAATATTTGCACATACAATGACAAGGATACGTCTACTCTACATGGTGAGTAGATAAAGAGAAGCGAAATGTTTTGAGAAGCAGCATGACTGCTTTCATTCATGTCGCACGGGTGTATCAGTGGTGTGAATGCACCTGCAACTTTGTTTCTACAGTTGGTGGTTGGTAAAGGTGCACCTTTTTAGGACAAGTTTTCCTTTGGTCATGAGACTTTATAACTGGCTTAATGCAAAATGTGAAGTTGAATGCACCATCATTAGATTAGATGGTACATTTAACTTCTAGATGGGTGACACACTTCTATAGGCATGGGATACTTCATTTGGTTCAGTTCAGCCCAGCACTCTAACTTTCACCATTCCACGAATGCACCCCTTCAATTGCTACTGCACTTTCTTTTACCTACAACTGCCATTTGCAGACTAGAGCAGATGCACACAACCAACATTTGTAGCTGCAAATGCCTGCTCCTTTGTTATACTGAAATTAGTTTTTTTTTTCATGTGTTGCTCTTGTACTTGACATCAAAACAACAGAAATGGGAATGTCACTTATGTTGTTTGGTTTGTTTCCTGACTGAGAACCTGTGACCTTTGACTATTGTGTTGCTTCATCCCTTACCTTTGCTTTTGCGATGCTCTGTCGCAAGAGTGTACCTGCCTGTCTGTTGCCGATTCCGCATATGCTGCCTTAATGGTTCACAAAGTGACACACATGAATGGTTTACCGTGTACTTTCAGCATTTTTTGTACATTCACACAAATGGAAAAATGTAGTTGTTTTCAAATTGCAGCTGCCCACCTACCAACAAAGCCACATATACCTGTACCCTCTAAACAAGGAAGCATGACGTTTCAGTCAATAAGGCAAGGACCAATGTTATTGGAGTGTGGAAATTTTTTTCTCACCATGTCTCCTTTCTTGTTGATTTCTCTTGTCATAAATTCTTGCATTTTAGCTGTTCTCACTTTATGTGTGCTTACTGGTATGAAGTTTATTTTGTGCCACTGAGAGCTGTTTTCACTGAATTTCGCCCGTTTTAAGACAGTTGCTAATATTTTCCTGTGATAGCCAGCCCGAATGACAAGTAGGAAACCATGCAGGACATGTGGTTCTTTTTCATTTGACACTGCAGTGAGCTTCGACAGCTTTTGGGAACCCGACAGCAGTGACTGCAATAACGATTTGTGTGCAGGAGGATCACCATTTGTTTGTGACTGCCTGCACGGGAAGGTAGGACGTAGTATATGATGTCACAAACACAGGGTGGTACGCATTCAAAGGTGTAATACGGGTCTCGCTAAAGAATTTTTAACCCTTTGAGGTGCAAAGCATGAGTTGGCAGTAAGCATTCCATCTTCGTCGTCTCTGTGTACCCTGTCCTCTTCGTGCTGCACCACCTTAAAGGCCAACTCCGGCGATTTTTTGGCCATGTCAAAGTAATGGTGCTTTTATGTTCCTGAGACGCTCCTGTTACGGGCCCGATAGCAGAAATACTCGGCAAATTAGAGAATAATTTTAAATAAGCAAAAAAGCGCAACACCGAAACCGAAACCCAACCGAGTGTACTGTCTACGTATGACGTAGACGTTGTTACGAACGAACCGGAAGTCGTGCAAGGCATGCCGGTGACGCCGGCGCGGAGTATGAAAACTGTGACAGCCGGGACGACCAGCGAAGCGCCGGCCAAACCAACGCTGTCTGTCGCCTTGTGCACAGCAGGCGCTCGCTGTAGCGGCCGAAGCGCCGAAGTTATTGTGCCCTCGGTGGCGTCACTTCCGCCGCCTTACCAATACTGACGTCACAGACGCAATGTTGCCAATAATTGTGGGAAGCCAGGAGGGCGTTTGCAGACAATCTTTAAAATTCATTTGCAAACAATCTGCGCATGCCTCAAGCCTGTAATTTGGCATAAATGACGGAAACGTGCAAAGGAACGTACCCAGCGAATTTCATTGAAATCCATCGACCGCGAAAAATCGCCGGAGTTGGCCTTTAATGAAAAATTTTGGCCGCTGTTCAGCCGCACATTAAAAAACATGCCCGACAAGCAATTTTTGATCGGCAATGGGAAGGATATAATTACAGAGCTCGTGCAGAAGTACAAGGAATCGATCGAAAAAAAAAAAAGATCGGACAAAGTGTCACTGACAAAGTACTGCAGAGAAGCACCCTTTTAGTGCGAGGAGCGAGGTAAGGAGGCACGAAGGTTGCCCTAGTGCTACCGCAACTCAAGAGAGCACCAAGGAAGGCCTCAGTGAGGGAACCTTGGTAAGAAGCGTTATAGAATACATGGCAAGGCGTCCTGAAGCAGTTATGGCCTCCTCGCTGAGGCAAGGGGCATTTCAGAACCTGTATGGTTCCATGTCGTACATTTGTTTATGATGTTGGTGCATGTGAATGATATGTTTTATTGATCATTGTTTATTCTTATTGTGTATTCGTTAGCCTTGTGCTTCATGTGTTTATTAAACCAACTATTTTTTTTCTATGTTCATTACTTATTTATACACACACATGCACACACATCCACTATACCTAACAGAATGGCCGATTGGGTGAGTTGGTAATTCATGATACTTGAAATATGAGGGCGTTACTACACAGGAACTTAAGTATATAATTACATCTGTTCATTTGCCCTGCTGTTCTGGGCTCAAGGCCTGCAGTATCCTGCTAACAGATAAAACAAAACTTCTACTCCATTTTGTGATGTGTTTATATCTGCTTACCTATTGTGAAGCAAGTTTTTACGAACTCACTGGAAAGGTAAAGAGCATGCTTGATACTGGCTGTTGGGTGTGTGCCCAATTCTTGCATATTTATATGCTGCGTTCCCCAAAGCAACTCTGCCTACGCAAAGCCCCAAACCTTGCTTGTGCTTGTCTGTAATGTCGTTTGGGTTTTTCAGTACTCCCTGCAAGTCTGCATGGGCAACTTTTACGTTACACTAATATGAAAAATATAACAGTCCTAGTTAGAGCATGTGGTGACAGCATCATGGTGTCAAATAATTTGCAATACCGATGCCACTTGTCCATTAAAATTTGTGCATGCTAATAAATGCATTAAAAAGTGTGTGATCATGCAGGGTGGTCATTTCAACACCTGTGGTAGGGCAAGTGATTTATAAGTTTTACAAACCTTTACGAGTCGTGTGTGGCATGCCGCATGACATTCAGTTTTTTTTCGCACTTTTCCTTGTTTCTTATTTATTCTTTCTTTTTTTTGCACTGCGCATAAAAAAATGGGACGAGACAGTAAATTTTCATCCTTCCTGAATCTTTGACCGTAAGCTGCATTAAAATCGAATACTTTGCAGGAAAACTACAGCCCAATGAAACAGATCAGTTCTAAAAGAATGACCATGCACATTTGAATACATGTCTAGCTGGCATGATTTCACTGCCACGACAACAGCAGCTTTGCTGGATGCATTAGGCAGCGTTTTGAGAATATGACACCGATTTCCTCACTCAGCCTTTTCAGACAAGCGGTGAAAAACATAATACCGGTGTCACACAACCCCTTTCGATCACAATCGGGCCTGATCCACATCGAATTTCTTGATCATGATTGGGTCTTTTACTCAAGCTGAAGAAGGCGGCCATCGCTGTTCATAAATTTAATACCCATAGGGCTCAAACGCGATGTAAAGGCGGTGTCTAGCGTTACGCCCAGACGTAACGATTAACAGTTGCTAAAGTAACGTCCAGGGTGTCGCTCATGGAGCGCACTTGACTCTCACTTCGGCAGCATACGTGGATTGTCACTCGGGGAGCTGAGCCCGCAGCGCATTCACTGTGAACACGCGTCCCGGACGCAACACGTGCACTCCGCCTCTTTCAGCTAGGCTACTATAAGTACAAATGCGTACCCACATGCAAAAAGTTCGTCGTCTACAAGATCGACATCTTCAGAAATTGCGAGGCCCTTTAACTAAAGCAAGGGGCAATCTCGAAGCGTTCGATGGGTCTAGCAACTGGAACGGACGGAAAGTAAACACACCTCGGCCGCAGATCGCCATCCGCGCGCGCTTAACACGCGCTATCAACAAGCAGCTGAGTGGCTGGGTTTCTTAGGGATAAACAGTTGCCTAGGTAGTACCCAGACGTACAGGGATTTTCAAGGAGCAAGCAGACGAAAAGTCTCCAGATCTCAAGTTACCCGGATGGAGTCTGTGAGAAAAGAAACGCTCGTCTTCCAGACCGGCCGTGTTGAGGATACGGATACGGCTGATACTGATACCAACTTTTATCTGTTCCAGTCGCTATTTTCACGGCTTCCGTGAAAATAGTTCCATACCTTCAACTTGGCGTCGTGGGCGTGAGCGATGTTTGGCGTATGAAACACTCGGTCTTCCGGTGCGTGTCATTTTTGAAAGCTGTGTTGGTTGTATCGGCTGGCTGTGCTGTGTCGAAGAACGGTCGCTGGAGTCGCGCATTTGACGTAGTATGAGCCACTCCGATGATACGGCATCGGGGATCAAGTCCACGGCGACGTCAAGCCGAGTAGACTCGAGTGCAGTGTCAACTTCATCTCCTCACGGCCGCCTGTCACATTTCATCGACGACTCTTGTCTAAAAAACGTTGCTCTTGAAGACGATGTTAGCACAGCTGAGGAAACGAGGGCCCTTCGTAGCCATTCACCAGCAACTATGGACACTACACAGGATGAAACACTGCACAAGAACGTCGTGCTACTTTTTGACAAGTCTTATCCCTTCACCATCGTAGGCGCGCTAAGGATCGCCATTCTGGTTAGACTTTTCGTGAATTTTCTTTGGCACATATGTTGCTTTATTTTAACGAGATTACCCCACCTGCTTTTGTTGGAACCTTTGCGTGTGTTTTGTTTTCTGGCTCGTACTCGTTGAAATAACGTTTTCAGTTAATTTGTTCACTTGCATGCATCGTTCTTTCAGTACGGTACTTTTTTTTTTCTTTTATTTACCGCGTCTCTGCGTGAGCGTTAAGCGACGTTGATTCCCTTCATATTCACTGCCTAAGAGAACCATTAATCAAGAAATCATAATTGTAAAGTGAAGCATTTTCGAGTGGAGTTTTATTTTCGAAGTAAATGCAGTAATGACTCTCTGGGCAAGTAATACTACAAAAGAACAACGAAGAACGCGGCCTCGCGTAAAATACGAGGTTTGATACTCTTGCATTTTATAGTGCATGGAATTATCAAAAAAGCATAACTACATTATTACAAACTTCGGAATTGTGTAATCCTTGATAGGAATTTTCCGTGACAAAGGTAAGGAGTTACGCCATTCAAGTTGAAAAGAAATAACTATTTATTCCTTTGAACGCATATTTGAAGCAAGTAAAGAACGATTTCGATTCTACAGTGCAGCGCAAGTGAGAACCGGGCAAAAGTTGGCACTTGTGATTGAAACAGTGCAAAGAGAAAAAGACATGACGGAGACAACATGCAGCACTGACGAATCTAAATTTATAGCGAGGAACAAACGTTTGAGCATTCTTTTTCTCACCACTGCATAATGTGTTGCACACTCCTTTTGACATTTCACCGTTATGTGAATATGTATTTTTCATGTGCTCTATGTGACTGCGTCATTGTCAAAGGTATGTGTGATCCATTGAGAAACATGCATGCCTGCTTTATGTGCAGTTTCTGTCTCTGCTGAGTCTCATATGCGTAGCAAGTGCGGGAACCAAGGATTATGACGTCCTGCAGCTGCCACGGTCTGAACGTGTTCGCCTACACCTGTTTGTGTGTGTGCTGGCATTTCTGCTAACAGCTGCTCTGATGGTAGTGGACAACTCCTCCGTAGTCCACATCCTGCCCCTAAATTGGGCCCTCATCGTGAGTTCTCTTTGTGCGCATATAGTTGCATTCCATAAAACGATCTAAGCTAAGGGTCTACATAATAACGGGGTCCAGCAACACCTTTTTTTCAAACCTGAGAATATATTTCAATGAATATATTCCCAACCAACTTGTGTTAATAGGCATATGAAAAAAAAAAAAGGCGCAATAAATGCATAAGCACTTATGTACTGTCAGTAGCAAAAGTTTACGGGATCTGCAGCGTGTGGCGGAGTGGCAGAAAACTGCATTGCTGCGTCACCTATTGTCATGTGGCGTGGTGTTGAGGATAACAGCTGCGTCCTCTGCAATTAGATCCTGCAGCGTAATGCGCTGTTGCCGGAGCTAATCATGGAGGCCGCGGCCGATATCCTCAACACAACGCCATGTGACGGTAGGTGACGCAGCAATGCAGTTTTCTGCCACTCCTCCGCATGCTACAGATTCCGCAGACTTTTGCGGCCGACAGTACTTAGAATTATGCGCATGTTAAAGAACCCCACTTAGACTAAATTAAAGGAGTACTGACACAAAATTCTGTACACTGGTTAACTTGTGAAGTAGATTTGTGTTGACATGCACATATCATCTACAAAATATTAATGGCAAGTGTAGCTAGAACATATTTAAACTCAATTTTAAAGTGTATGCCATGCAGCTGAGCACACAACATAGCATCTCACAACATCGACATCAACTTGGTTGTAATGTAAACAATCAACAATTGCCTACATCGCGAGTTTGTGTTTGCTGCCACGCTCCTTGCGTGCGTTCTCTGCCACAGTTGTCAACGTGGCACTCGCAGGCACGTGTTGTGGCACGTGTCACTGTTTTTGGTGGTCACATGGCCAGCTGTGCTTGCAAAAAAAAAACAACTTTGAATCCTTTTTCACTCTTGTTGCTGTTACCGAGGGTCTTCTACTCATTTCTGTCTATTATGCCTTCAGCCCGTTCCCCACTATGTCCGTTGTGTGTGTGCGTGTTCATCAAGGCATGTGCTGTCACATTCAGGATACATTGCAATATATGAACCATCACCAGAGCACTCGAGCTAGGGATTATAGCACCTAAAATGTTGGAAAGAGTATTGCCACTGCAGAAAAGCGTATCAGCTCCTGTGCTTTCTATCATCTGCTACTTCTCATGTATTGCGTCTATATTGTGAAGCAACACTTGTCAAAAGAACAAAGACAACTTACAGCACACTCCAGAACAGAAGGAATGAGGGGACAATCAAACCCATCCTGCATCCATATAAAGGAAGGTTTAACTATGTTTCGCAGGGGACAAAATGCTAAAACACCCATGTACTCTCTCTCTCTCCTTCCTTTTTTTTTATCTCCCTCTCTCTCTCCTTTTTTTCTTTTTTTTTTCAAGGGGTCATGAAGCACCCCTTGGGCTTGTTGAAAATAAAAGAACATCCTGCAGAAAGCTGACACGGCTATGAACTGCTCAGCCAAATATTGCAGTCATGCGTGCCGCATAATGGCTGCAAGCGGAGCGCGAAGTTGCTGTTTTCTTAGGCGCCCTTCTTTTTCAAACAGAGGCTGGTCCTCACTCTCGTCGGGGGGTGGAGCGCCTGCCGGTTGACGTCTTATCTGCTTCTCCACGTCGCAAAAGACATAGCATCCTCATTGGCTGATAGCCGACATAAATCGACAGCGGCATTCAGATCAGATGCGCTTCTTGCCACGGGGTGCTGCCACTTGCCGGCGCCGCACTCCTCAGTCTGCTAACTTTTCACGGTAGCCACACTCGCGCATGCGAATCACAGCGGGAGAGCGATCGCGTTTCACGACGCACGCTGACATAACTTCTTTCCCCCGTGCCATCCCTCCCTGTGTAGCTTCTAGTTCACTCGGGACGAGAAAAGAGAGAAACTGCTGAGAGCGTGCGCCAAACCCCCTTAACTCTGCTCGTTCTTGATCGATTCGAAAAATGTTTGCGGCAATTGATTCGGGAGGCAGTAAACTCCGATACTGAGGTCAATAGATCATTACTTCGAAAAGTGGTTCATGACCCCTTTAAAGGGACCGACAACTGCCCAGAACATGAACTAAGATGACTGCACTGATGGAAAGATTGTCCGTCGCATTGACTCAAACCAACCCTGTTTATCTCGTGAGAGGCGGATTTATATCTTTATTTCTTCATTGAAAGTCGCGAAAAATGACCTTTGGCGCCTCTGGCGGCAAAATCATACACGGTCTGATGAAGCTGGTCACGTGACCATTGATCGGTGTATGAGTTCGATGACTTTTCTGTTAGTACTGAAATATTGTTCATTTATTTATATTAAAATATATTACTCCATAAAAATGTACATATAGGCCTGCGTTAGTTGTATGCAACAAAGTGGCGCTGCCTTCGCTTGGCGTAATGATCCCATGCCGCGAAAAGCCATCCATGACACAGGCGCAGGCAACCTTGGTCGCAGGCGCACACAACGCTGTATACAAATACCGAGAAGGTGTATAAAGCCACATCATCTCATTGTAACAGCTTGCTATTTTCAAAAATGGCTGGAAAGCTCAAAATAAAGGTGGTTAAGCATAGCTACAGTAACTCCTGCGAAAGCAGAACAACGACAGCTTTCACAAGGGCTAGAGGCATTGCTATCAATTCTCAGCGTTGCTGGAGCAAGCCTTCATGCGTGTTCAGAGCCTTTCAGATTGAAAAATACTGCTTATAAAATAACTACGTGCTTTTAGGATAAACCACTGCAGCTACAAACGCTACGAAGGGTAAGCTTCCTGTTGCACCGTAAAAAGCTGGGTCGAGAAAAATCAGTTGTCGGTCCCTTTAAGCGCTTTGCCTGATGATCTTTAGTAGGTCACCTGATCAACCGTGGACCAGAGGCATATGCCCGGAGGTGATGAGAAACACCTAAAGCTTCATTATTAGATTTTTGCAACACTGCATCACAAACAAAAAAGTGCACACTCATGCTGTCATGATAGGCAAAAGGTCTAACAAAACAAAAACCACAGAACGTATAACAAAGCCCACCACATTTGGGGATACGATTGATAAGCAAATGATAAGACATGCACAAATAAAAAGAAAACTACAAACAGAAGTAACTGTGCTGAATGCTAGAGTCAATGTATATGCAAAAAAGAATAAGCAGTGGTAATGTAAAAAAAGTAATAAATGTGGTAGAAAAGTTTGATTGAAAGTCCCATTGCACTCAGAGAACCAGCTGATCTGCAGAGTGCGAATCATGAGTTCGTTCGTAACCGTACCAGGTTCCTTGCTGCTCTGGTTGCTTCCAAAGATGGTGATGGGCTGAGGCTGTACATCAGGATTCTTGCCGACGACACCTCCTCGGAAAACTTTTATTTGCTGGCTTTCTGCTTGGAAGGCCCCTGAGTCAAGGCTCCTCACCTCGACGACCGAACAAACTCTGCCCTTTACTTTGTGCCGACAGTTGCATTGGGAACCAGTTGGGCATTTCACAGGACAAAAGGAGGCTTCTGTCCTTTACCCTTGCTGCATGAGTGGCAGACCAAAACAGGCATGCACTTTGTTACCAAAGAGCAACTGCTGGGCACAGTGACAAAGCATAGCATGCTAAATAAGCACGGGTAGTCATGCTCCTCAGCAGGCCACACCTGCTTCGCGATACAGTCACAATGCATCCATAGAAGGCAAATGATGAAAAGCACATTGTTAATGTGCATCACTGGAATGGTAAAACCCTCCTCACTTTTGGGTGGGAAATTGCACATTAAGCTGCCAGCTCAACCTTGAGAATGTTCCTGCCATAGCTTGCACAGTGCAGTTCATGATAAGCTCAGTAGTACATCTTCCTTTGCCTTCTGTCACTCTTCAGGCTGCTTTTATTCTCTTCTTTCTTTCCCAGTGCTCTTGAGGATGTATAAAGGGTTTCTTAGCTACATTTGATATTTTGAACACATTTTACATAGGTATGTCCACTGTATGAGTAACAATACCATTGGCAAGCATGGCAGTGCAGTGTGTCACAAGAAAGTAAAAAGAAATTCAAAAAACGATCATGCGCTCTTCTCTGCGCTTTGCCTGACCCTTCCTTACACATTTTGATGCCAGCAGGGTCGTGAACGTGGCATCACCGAAGTTAGAGCTGTCCATATTGATCCTTTTTCTTTTTATTCTGAAAGCTTGTCCTTAGGCATAATATGATCCGTTTGCTAGAATGCCCTTACCATGCAGTTTCACACATACTCTTTCTCGTCGTCTTGGTTGCCTGTCATGTGCACAGAATGGCTTTTGCCTCATGCAGCATGCTTTGTGCTGCATGTGTGATGGTAACAGTGTGTACAAAAACCAGAGTCATGGTGACTGGAATTAGATGGCATTTTCTAACAATAATAGAGCACCAATGTGATAGATTTATTGACATTATTCCCATGTTTTACAGATATGGGAGGTTGTCGAAGCCGAGCAAGCAACCATTTTCTCACCATTAAGCTCATAGCGATTTGAGATCCCTTAGTGAGATTGCAAGATTTTAGGGTCGTAAATTAAACACAGCCTCCACTGAACCTGTTTTGCCTGTTCAGCTCCACTGAACAGGCAAAAAAACTTTAGACCTAATTGGTGTAAATGCTTAACTTATGTTACTTCCCAATGTGCATAACACTTGTAATTGTGCATTGCAGAAACTTTATGCTATGCCTTTAGTTTTTTACAGCTGTTAAGTCAAAAACGAAAGTACAACTCAAATTATGCTTCCCATGCATGCACGAAGTATCTTCTTCATTGTGAACTTTGATGTCATACATTCAAAGAAAAACCAATTTTATAGTACCCATAGTGTTTCACGATTGTATCTGTTAGATGACTAGTGCTCAATTTGATGTGTTTACTGGTGTTGTGGCATTTACATCTTGCTTTTTTACAGGACACAGTGCTGTGGGGAGTAGTGGCCCTTCTGTTTCTGGTCTCATCCTCGCTACTGATACACAGCAAGGTGCTTTACCAACGGACTTACTTTACAATTGTTGACTGGACCTGCAGCCTTTTCGTTGTCTCTGGGGTTAGTACCAATGCATTATCTCCAGTTTAGAGATACATAAAATGATGTATTGCGATAAATCCTGCTATGTAAATGAATTCATTTAGCTAGCAACATTAACCCGTAAATTAAAGCCCCCCTACTCACGAGGACGATTATCATCAACAGCAGCCTGTCTTATGTCCACTGCAAGATAAAGACCTCTCCCAATGATGTCCAACCCACTCTGTCCTGCACGAGCTGATTCCATTTTATGCCTCCAAATTTCTTAATTTCGTTGCTCCACTTAACCCTTGGACACCCCCGCCCATTCTTCCATCTTGTGGTATTCATTCCGATGCTCTGAGTGTCTGTTGTCCTTCCTTCTCATAACGTGGCCTGTCCAGGTCTTTTTTTTTTTTTTCATTTAATATCTATTTACTAGAATATCTGCTACTCCTGTTTGTTCTCTGATCCACTCCGCTATCTTCCTATCTCTTTCACGCCTATCAGTTTTCATTCCATTGCAAACTATGTGATCCTTGGCTTCTTTTTCGAGTTTCTTTGTTTATTTCCCAGGTCATATGTTAGGACTGGAAAAATTTAATGGGTGTATACTTTCTGCTTTAGTGACGGTGGTAAGTTATTGGTTACGAGTTCAGAATTCCTACCATATGTATGCGCACCAACCCATCCTTATTCTTCGGTGGATTTCTTAACCTAAGTAGGCGCCCTGTTAGTATTTGGCCTAGATAGGCATACTGTTCTACTCGAGCCCCTCCTTTCCCCTTGCTTCCAAAGGCCCTGGCGGCTGGACTGAGTGTCATGTACCAATAATTATTCGGCTGGTGGACCAATGCCCGATTTGTCTTGTGCATTTAGTCAACATTAGTCAATCTGGTTAAGGAGTAGAACATTGTACATCACTGCCCACTAAACTCGAGGACTGGGACTCGGAATCAGAATCATTCCGCTTGTGTAGTGGGATATTCCTCCTCCTTCCTCTTAATTGCAGGAGAAGAGCACAGGAATCTGATGTCAACAGGGAGAGGCACAAGGAGATGCACACATAGCACTGTCTTCTTTGTGCCTCTCCTATTAAAAGATTCCTCTGCTAATCCCTTGTAATAATGAGCATTCAACAAGCCCAACCTAAAATACCTTTCTTGCTTTTTTTCTTAGCTTTCTTTCATTGCAATATTTCAGTTGAAAACTTTAACTGTGTCTTCTTGTAAGAAAAATGTACCTTTGTGAAAGTTTAGTAGGAGGCTGTCTCCATTGATATGTTTGAACCCTGTTATGCAATTCTGCACATAACTTATTTAGGTAAAAGAAAGTGCCACTCCTTATTCAATTCCTTTGCTTTCTTTGGTAATGAATGGCCAAGTAGTAGAATCTCTCTATTGACTAAATCCCTCTATTCATCACCATTTGCAGTGACAGTGTTATTTCAGTGTGGAGCTTAAACCCACACTCTTTGAGCATTTTGGCATACAGGGTCTGCCCCAAAAGTTCCCAGGATTTTTCTTTTTTATAAATCATTTATTCAGTATCAGTTTACAATCTCTTCAGAACTTTTCGAAGTACTCTCCTCCTGCTTCAATGCACCATTGCCAACGCTTAAATAAAGGCGCCCTGGAAGCCATCAGCGGGAACCTCCTACAGTGAGGTCGTCTCAGCTGCTTTTACCGTCTCCAGTGTCCCATGCCGAGTTCATTTCAGGGTTCTTTTGACCCTTGGGAATAAAAAGAAGTCCGATGGTGCCAGATCAGGGCTGAACGGCGACTGGGGCAGCATTGCCACATATATTTTGGCCAGCAACTCGAAGACAGTGAATGCGGTGTGTGTGGCTTGGCGCGTCATCATGGTGTCCATTGTCACAAATTTCTTATCGGATGCATCGAACCCTGTTGTGCAACGGTTGGAGCACTTTACTGTAAAACTGCTTGTTAGCTGTTAGTCCCTGTGGCACGAATTCACTGTGAACCACACCTTTCCTGTCAAAAAACACAATGAGCATTGCCTTGATTCGCAATTTGCTCATCCTTGCTTTTTTTGGGCGAGGAGACTCCATGGTGTGCCACTTGCTGCTCTGATGCTTTGATTCAGTATCACACTCAGAAATCTACATCTCATCACCTGTAATCACTCTTTCCAAAAATTTTGGGTCCATTTCGTAGTGTTCATGCAATTCCTGGCACTTCAACAAACGCTCTTCCTTTATCTCACTCATCAGGACTTTTGGCACCATTTTCACTCGCACTTTCCTCATTTGAAAATCCTCCGTTAAAATGCGATGAATGATTGTTTTGGGTATTCCACACTCTTCTGCGATCATCCAAACACATATTCGCTGGTCCTTGTCCAAAACTTGATGCACTTTTTGCACCGAGTCATCCGTTTGTGATGTCGACGGGCGTCCCGAGCAGTTGTCATCATTGACGGACTCCAGACCTTCCCGGAACCTCTTGTGCCACATGAAAGTTAGCCTTTGTTTCATTGCATCGTCACTGTAGGCTTTCCGAAGTATTTCGAGCATCTCCACCTGGTTTTACCCAATTTCACTCAAAACTTGATTGCATAACACTGCTCCAAAAATTGTTCCATTTTTTTTCTCAGCGGAGGTGCAGTAGATACCTCTGCACGGAGCGTGACCTGCCTCAACAACTGTCCGTAGGCAACGGAGACCAATCTCGTTTTGAAGCTTACATACCCCACTAACTTCTCTGCCTAAAGCCCTGCCCCGTCAGGTGGCATTGCCGACTACCAAAAAAATTCCAGGAACTTTTGGGACAGACTCTGTATATGGCGATGGTTGGGCATTGACTGTGTGTAGCAGCAGGTTTCTCGGAGGGGGTCTCCAGAATGAGATGTACGGTCACTTTGCAGAAGTGCCTCGACTACTGACTGCTATGTAGCTTCAGTGTGGTACAAGGTGCCCAGTTCTTCACTCCACCACCAAGACGCCACTGTTATGGGACAGCCGTTGTCAGGGTAGCACTCCTGTAGTGGTATTGGGATGCTTTGCTGCAGCGTAACTTCACATTTGTATTTTGAAAGTGTGTGAGCTGTGCTTTAAAGCTTTATATGTTGGGAACATAAGTGAGATCTCAATGCTGCACGTTAGCTTACCAGAGCATCCAGCAGGTCGGTATTGCATCACTTACGTGCACACTTAGGCCTGGGCTATACAATGTTACAATAGCTCTCAGCACACACAGCCGTTCAATGGAAACTCGTGAGGGCCCATTTTACGGAGTGGAGTTGTGTCACATCAACCATGTTTTCACGCAGTAATTTGCACTGCCCATCTACTTGCCAACCACATATGCAGTTTGCCTATTTGTAATAATTACCTGTGGAGAAATTAAGCAGTGACTTGTGGAAAGACCTTACTTCATGCATTCATTATGAACCTACAGAGTTTTATTGAACATTTTCAATACTGGCTCTATTTTGAAGAGTCTTATATACGGCCACCTTCAGAACAGTCCCCTTGCGCAACAATATGGTGTTACCAGCATTCCTGCTACTTTGTGAATATGTCTTTGAAATCTTCTTTATGGGATAAGTTCTGCACCCTTCTGGGATTCGAACTTTAATTTGATTGGTTCAGTATGGCAGCATTTGAGCTGGGTTTTTAATTCCAGGAAGAGAACAAGATAAGTGATAGCGAAACCTGACAAATGGTCTTTCTTTCATATCGAGGATGATCTCTTGGGAGTCGGGACAATGCAACAGTCATTACAGGGGAAATGCCAATCTCCACTATTAAAAGCAGCTAGGCATCTCTGCCACTTGGCAAAGTGAATGTACGTTGTCTTGTTCTACATTCACGGTATTGTGCGTCAAGAATTTGTCCTGAATGGCCATACTATCCACAGTGAACTTTACTGCCAAGATTTAGGGCATCTGAAGAATGATATTTGGTAAAAACTGGTCTATCTGGGGTGCATGAGGACTTGATGTTGCATGACGACAATGCACCCTGTCACAGAGCACTCTCCAAACACAAATTTCATGCAAAAATCAATATGGTTTCTCTTCCTTACCAGGTGGGGCTTCCCCTTTCTTCACTTTTTCTTTCCTCCAAATTAAAAACGCACCCGAAAGGTTGCCATTTTTACATGATTGTTTAAATGAAGATCTAATCACAGGTGATATTCAACTTGTTCCAGGAAAAAAGACTTTCAGGACATATTCGAAAAGGGGCAGGAATACTCGAAGTGCTGTGTTGATGCACAATTAAAGCAACCATTTTGGATGTAAATGTGTTTCAATTCTCATAAATAAATTACTTGCTTTTTAACAAAGCCAATCTCCAAACTTTTTCATGCCACATTATAATGTCATAAGCGAAAACAAATATAGTACAATGTTTCCTGCCTAGTTTTAAAGCAATCTATGTAGGGATGTGTGATCAGTTAAAATTTCTTATACCTCTAGAATGATCTGTGCTTTATTTCATATTCAGTATGAGAATTCACTATTGGAAATTTTCTAATATTCATTTCTTTAGAATATTTGAGCCACAAGGGAGAGATAACATTCAAAGGGAGGACCAATTCAAATAATTACACTGTGGGAGAGCTGTAGTTGCTGTGCGCACGACACAATTTCATGAGCGGTCACACAAAGGGTTCGGCAATTTCCAGCCATTCAGTAAGACTGCATCACTTTTAGGCAGCTGTACACAAACTTGTTTTGATTTCTTTGGCGAGACTCGGGTTGTCTTCATTGCTTAAAACAATATGTAGCATTGCAGAATCACACTTCCCTCCTTCTTCAAACACAACAATAAATGTGCATCTGACGACATACTGTTACATTGTTTCATTATTGCCATCGTTGTGATGCCCCAGATAGCTGAAAACATTGTCGCTGCTTAGTAGCAGTTATTGAGCAAGCATACAAACCATTTTATAACTTGCAGTCATTGAACTAAAGATGTCGGTTTTAGTCAGTGTGTGGCCTTGTTATGTCAGTTTATATGATGTTTTGATCTTTTGTTATATACTAATTATGTCAGTGTTAGTAATCTTCTTTTATATACCTCCTTTTCTTGAAGCTCAGCTCACCAAGCCCCATTACAAATTTCAGTTATACTTGGGAAGTTTTAAGACATTGTATATGGAGCGTTTTGCCTAAGTATTTTCCAAATTGATTCATTATTGGAGACATTAGAAAGAAATTGAACTGTCTTGTTACCATGCCAATACGAGGCCAGCACTAGATTTAGGTGCACGTTAAAGAACCCCAGGTGGTTAAAATTTCTGGAGCCCTCCATTATGGCGTCTCTCTTAATCATATCACGGTTTTGGGACGTTAAACCCAGATATTATTTATTAGGAGGCCAGCATGTAAACAGATAACCTCCCCTTTGCCTTAGCTAACATCCACAAGCTACATTCGTTGGCATACTCATGTACCAGAGCCAAGGTATCATGTCCCATTCATATGATGAGGTGACGGACCCCACCTCCTTTTTTTTTTTCCTATATTGGGCCTCCTGGCGCATTTCCAGTAAAAGCATTGTGCATTCCACCCTTAATGATTACCTAAGATCATGTGCCATGGTCAGTAGCGTAGCAGAGACTGAATGTTGTATGGGGCATTAGTACATGTGACCTTGACGCTCGCTTGAAATGCGGCTTTCTCGGTGTAAAACCATTTCATACTTAATTGTCATCATGTGATGTACATGCCATGCTTTTTGGTTTGCATTGTCCAAGCCTGATGAGGGGTCCTTTGGTCATACCAGGGACAGTATTTTTGAGCAATAGCTTTTGGGATATTATCACAATTCGGAGGTTTTATGACTCAGCACCAGGTCCATGAAGGTGCATAGTGGAATTCTTGACATTGTTGGCCATATATGCCAACATGTCCAGTGCCAAGTCCAGCAAATTCCTTCTAAAGTTATCATGCCCTCAGAATGGATCACTCTTGGGGTGCTCGCACCCCCTGTAAGGTCGTTTTTGCCTCATGACGCACGTGCGCCTGGCAGGCCGGCTTTATCACGGGATGGGCCCCTATGTCGGCGTAGCTAGCATACTCGCCGCCGTACGAGGGATGGCACCGTTTCCGCGGTGGCGCCGCTCTGGCAGCGAGGTAAGGCAGGCGTATGGGGAACAGACATCACTCTCTTTGGGACTTAGTGCTGTTGGTGGACAGTTGTCTCTCATGGGTAGTCCGTGGGGGTGATTCCACGGCTCGTTCCCACAGACTCCTGTGGTGAGTCGAACGCTGGTGACACAGCATTCACGGTACATTGTGTGTTATGTTATGTGCATTATATTGGCATTCTAGTGTGTTATTTGTCATGTTACTGTAGTTATAAGATTCTATTTGTAAACTCGCCGTTGTGTAAAAGCTGCTTTAAATGTCCACGTGTTCGTTTGTACAACGGTGTGAACTGCATGCGTTTGTTCCATGAGCAGCTCTCTCAAGACCTCACACCACTTGGGGAGTACCATTCCACCAGTGGCTTTGGGTTTCACATATGTATAGTACATAGGACCAAAAGCTCTCTGTGTGGTGGTTTAGTATGTGCATTTATTTTTCACTTTCTCATTGTGTTACTTGCACAAAAAGTGGCCAGATTTCACTTTTACTTCTCATGCGCAGGCTTCCCAGTTTCTGTGTTCTCATTTATAAACAGTAATACCTGCATTGAATGGTATAATTATCCTTTATTTATCATATGATCTATTTTTATTCAAATATTTGTATACGGTGGCTTCATAGGCTGTTTCTCCAGTTTGGAGCAATCCTTTTTGTAAGGTTCAGACACCTCTAGTTGCAAGAACTCCTTGTTTTAGTGAACATTTTGCTCTATTCCTAATGATGTACTTTAATGGTTTCACTGCATGTCTGCATCCTTGTTATACTCTTTTGTTGTGATTCATAGGCAAGATATATAATTTAAAATGTTTCGGTTTGACATAGCCAAAGTTAAATTCTATTAGCGAATATTACGGTTTTCTCAAAATTCAAGTTGGGCTTTGTGATACTATTTTGAGAAGTCAGCAGCCTACTTAGATGAGACAGAGTGAACTGTTGTAATATAATTTATGACCTGCATATTGCCTTTTTTTCCCACAGATATTTGGTCTGGGCTGTGTATGCTCCTGCTTTGCTCTGGGAGTTCTGCGCTTTGTTCGACCCAAGGCCCCTCTTCAATGCCTGTCCCCAGCAATTGCCAGTCGGGACATTATGATGTCGCCCATAACCATCAGTTGATGCCACTGCAACATCACATTCATTGTGCAGTCTTACATTCTTCTCGTGGGTGTGTGTCTGCTTCATATTTGCATTTACCCTTGCTGTTCATGTTTCTATGGCTCCCTTGCAAATATGGTTATTTTGAGTGACTTTGGCTTTTGTAGTAGAAAGGAGCTATGTTTAAAACAAAGCTTTCTTGGGGACAATTTTGACATTGTTGTATAAAAATACCATTTGGATGCAGTGTCATTAACTTATAAGCTACAGAAAAAAAAAAGAAGAAGAAGAAGAAAGATAACTTCCTGCCCTCCCACCACCAACAAACAGGGAACTTGTGTTGGGGCATGTAAATACCTACAACAGAGTTTGTTTCATTTCTAGTCATGTTTTACAATGTCTTTTCTTGAGGCCATGAAGTATGGGGCAGCATGGATTACAGCATGCCAATGTGACTGAGGAGCACCACAAATGTGACCATCTTCCCTCCTTTGACAGTTATACTGGAAAACAAAAAAGTATACTGTGTGTCTAACTCCCTCCCTAGTTTATATGTCTGTTATATAAAAAAAAAGAGGATGGGGTTGGGGTGCCCTAATATGTGTTAATGTATTTTCATTTGTTGTTTTTAAGTGCCATTGAGTCACTGGTGATTCTTGGTGACACTATTAGTGTATGGATACCAGTCAGACCTATTTGATACAAATTTTTTAAGCTCACTTGGATATTTCCCTGGGGCCTCCAGAATACCATACGAACATCCTGTGCGTGCTCAGCCTCGTTTTCTCTAACCTTCCACTCTAGTTACTGTTATAACTCTGATGAAATTTATTGGTCGAGCATGTATTACTTGTTTTAGCTGCTGGCTTAGATTAACAGAGAGCTGAGCTAGTTGGCAAGTATTCATTCTAAAAGACAGGGCGGGCAAACATGGACACAAGAAAGAAGTCGCAACACCACAAACGCCGGCATTTGTGTTGTCCTCTTTCTTGTGTGCGTGTTTGCCCGCCCTGTCTTTTAGAATGAGAGCTGTTGGTCCTCATTCCTACATTTGCCAGTGAAGTTGCGTGTCTACTCCTACCGACACTGAGTAAATTCTCAGTTACATTTCGCACCTTCACATCTAAAAAGTACCTTTAAAATTGCTAAATGTATTTTTGTGACCAAGGCTTAAAAGATTTTTCTGTTAGCTTGTTGAAGGAACACTACAGGAAATTATTGAGTTGTGCTAGGTGGTAAAGGTTTTGGAACACCTGATAAGTGACTTGGAAAACGAATCTTTGTGAACCTTTGCGGGGTTTCATGTCTGCAGCTGCTGCTGCTGTCTCGCCGAATAGGCCACACTTAAAAATAAACTGCACCTTGGTGGCTAATTGAGGAGTCACACCTCTGCGCTCCAACACAGCAGCCCGATGCTGTGCTGGAGGACAGAGGTCGTCACTACACATATATTTCTCTCGTGCCAAACACCAGCTATATTTCCTACCTCAATGCTCTTCATTATAGTGATTGGGATGGTGGCATCACCTAGAAGTGTAGTGAAGTACTGCATCACGAGTGCTAATGATTGCTGATAATGAGCGCTGCTGCAGTCAAGAAATCGAGCTTAAATGCACCAGGTTCATGTCATGTTGTGCACACAGAGCATGAGGTTAAAGAGGAAAATAAAAAGGAGTTTCTATCTGTCTGTAGATTCAAACAGTGACCATTGGATCTGCTCTGCTTCAATCTTTTATTAAGAGCAAACCTTGGCATGTCCGATAAAAGCTTAAACTGACATGTGCATATTGGGAGCCAGCACTATGTTTAAAATTTTACTCGTGTGCCCTGGGTCATTAGTGTCTATCAGCAGTGCTCAAAAAAACATAAATTTCAACTTCATGCACAAAAAAACTTCAGTGGTAACAAATACCATAAATATGTAACATAACACTGACTGATCAACCCTGCAGCGTTTTGGAAATTTTGAAATGATGATTTGGCTTTTTTTTTAGTTAATGTGCGAGTTTTCCACAAGGTACTGCATAACTTCAGAAATTTCAGCCTGGTGCCACTGCACACATGATAACCTCATGTAATGAAGAGTTTGATGTCAGGTAACATGATTAAGTTGCAGTCATTGACCAAGTCAAGTTAAAAAAGCATGCAGAGTACAATATCTAGTTCAAGAGTTCTGGTAACATGATTATGAAGAAGTAGTGGTCACTGACCCAGTAAAGGTGAAAAACATGCATACTGCATGTTTTTCATGTTTACTCATGTGTTACAGTGAGCATGTAAAGTTATTTACCAGTTCATCACGATAGCCTCATCTCTATTGAGGTCATTCATCCCAGTGGCCCCATTCATCATCTTGTGGACCAAAGCAGAGGCCCAAGCAAATATTCCTCAATGCTAGCATTACAACCTCTCCTCGCAGGAGTTCGCTAGCTTATCAGAAGAATCAAAGCCATGCAATTATTGAAATTGAAAAGAACTCTGAAGACTGTCTAAATTTCTGTGTTTTGAAAATTATTGAAAAATTTTATTTTAGAAATGCTTCTTTTGGGTAAATTCCTAGTGTCTGTAATTACTATTTTTGGAGTGTATGCCGAAAGTGTCTACTGACATATAAAGTGTTGCACCTATTACACAATCTGTGTTGCCTGCAGAAAGTTTACATATTATGATTAGGGCTCCGTGTTTTCAGTGTTTATATTTCTTGAAAATCGGCGGGTGTTTATCAGAGTTTATATTTTTGGCGGAAATTCAACGTTTATCAGAGTTTATTTCTCTTAAATCCCCAATTCTCTGAAATTCGGAGTTTTGCATTATTCTTAAAACCCCAAAATTTTAGATCAATTCAGATGTGAATGCTAAAAGATCAAAACACACGAAGCGCATTTATTTTTTTCTAGAAGGTTTGAATGCGGAAAAACATATGCGCACATGCAAAACACTTGAACACAAAACACCTGTATATGTACATATAAGAACCTTAGCTTCAAGCTTATTGTAAAACATGCAAGCATACTCTGCGAGGTTGCTGTCAGTGATCATAGCGCGCTCCTTTCGATTGACGACTCTCAGCTTTGAAAATGCCCTTTCAACGTTAGCGCTAGAAACAGGAAGCGCCAGAAGACGCAGTGTGCAGCGAGAAAGCACTGGCCACTGGACATTGTGAAGTCTCCAAAACGACAGGGGTTCATCAATGTTACATAGCACTGATAGTTCGCAAAATCACTCTGGAACTGGCTGGCTCATGTCGTCAGTTTCAAGAAGCACTAATTGAAAAATAGGCGCATAGGTTTGGAACACACAGGGCAGCTCATGCTTCACATTTGGATTCACAATTTGAACACAGTACCAAAACAATTCTTTAGTGTACTGGAGTTGATCGCACAGGTTCCTGTCAGGTGTCTGTCTCCACTTTTCAGCGACAGCAGCGTAGTATCCGTGAATGTCTGCGACAGTCGTTAAGCGGTCATTCTCGTCAAGGTGGTGACTGACGAGTGCGTGCAAACGAAACTTCGGTATGGAATAAACTTGGTGTACCAGGGTACTTTCTGCCTGAAGTTCCTTAATGATTGAGAGCATGGCACACGAATTGGTCTTCAGAAACCTCATCTTAATGAACAAGTCGTGCACAACTTCAGGCAATGAAATAACACTCTTGAGCTTCTCACACTTCGTTCCCTTGGCTTCGTCGCTTCTCAAGAAGACAAAATGGCCCGCCAGTAGTCCAAAATATCTTCTAGAGCTTCATAAAAAGAGAACCACCTCGACGGACATACGGTTTTCAGCGGCGACTTCTTGGACATGCCCATGGCCAAGCATACAAAACCAAACTTACGGCACAGCTCTCGCGACGACTTCAACAGGGCAGGAAAGTGCACAACAAAATCATGAACTACGATAAACTAGCTCGTCCTGATTCCATCCTCCAGAGCGTTGTTGAGTAGGTAGCACGGATCTTTGAAGTGAAGCGCCTTGAATTCTGGGTTGGAGAGTTGCAAGTCCTTGTGAAGCTTCTGTATGTAGGAAGCTTAGTCGGAGCAGAATACGGCCACTTTGCCTAATACAGCAATGCGCGGTAAACTTTAAATCGGTCAATCCAGAAGATGCATCAATGAGCACTTATAACTTGCTCTTTCGATAAAGAATGGAACCAGGTCATATTGGCCCTTGAAATCGGAGTTTACCGGATAAATCCGAATTGTCAAAAATTTTATCGGATTTTTTCGGATAAAACCAAAAACACGGAGCCCTAATTATGATTTGCTGTAAACACTGTTAAAACCTAAGATAAGAATAAATAATATGCATAGGTGAACTTTAGCTTTCCTTCAAGGCATTTGCGTTTTCACTTCACTAGCAGTATTGTTTTTTAATTCTCATGGAGCAACGCATGAATTTTATATGTTCGAAAGATTGACTTATGAGTAATGACTGATGCATTGAAGATGGAGAGAGGAAAGGTGATGACATTATTTTCATGAATGAGCTGGACATTCTAAGCAAATGCTCAGCGTAAACATGTTAATAGAAATGTTTCCACTCTTTTTTCTTGTTTTATTACTGTGCTTGCAAGCGTTTGAAGTGTGCTTGATATCTATTTTATCTTTTGCTTGAAAATTTAATTTGCAGAACTGCTAGCACTGCCAGTATTATTGCAGCTGCTTCAGAAGTGTGCACTGAAATTCTAATTGATGCCAATAGTGATGCTGTCTGTTGAAACAGACAAAAAGAAATATTTTGACAGAAATGTTGCATAGTTGTATGAAGAACATTGTGAATGGTATGCAGGACTTATGAGTTGTCCAAATTTTATTGTAGCACCATGTATTCGCTGCACAAAATGCCACTTTCGCTGAAGGAAACTGAAAATTGTAGACGAGACGACTTAGGGTGTTGGAGGGTGTAAATGTTGCATTGATATTTCTTTTATATCTACATATTGTCGGCAGATGTTGACAATGGCATGCTTCCTTGTTATCTTCTCTCATCATTCTGAGACATTAATAATGTTTGCTCATGTGTGACAGTGTGCATGTAAAGTTATTAACCAGTTTTATGAAAGAGGAGCTCAGAGTGTGCACTTTATTATTGCCTTAGCTAGAATCCACATAATATATTACCATGTTATTTTTTTAGGTGGCAATGTTTTGTTAAAGAAAAAACTGCCCCTAACATTCTTGCTCCAATTAGATGCTAGTGTATGTCTAAGTAGCAGATTGTGCAAGTCATTTTTGGTTAAACTTATCACCATCTGCCCACTTTTAATGGTTTAAATATCTGAGATAAGTGCTAGTTTTTCAAGCATTTTTTTTATTGTGCGGTTAATTGTGTTAATGCAACCCCACACAAGAAAGACCCATTACTTTTTCCTGTGTTATAAACTCCTTTCACCTGGATCAGCAATAGTGTGACTATTTAATCCTTTATGGAATGTTTAAAAGCAGTTGTAGACTATGAGCAATGAAAAAAAAAAAGTACACTACCAGATGATGTTCACACAGAACAAAAAATTAATTGGTATATGCTGAATATTGCTTTAGTTGCATGTTTCATATCATCCCTTGTGGATGTGGGCTGTGAACATAGCAGAAGAAACTACTCCATTAGCAGCATATTAAAGGGGGAAGGAAAGCAAATCAACCTGTTTAGCTATTACTGCCTCCAACTTTGTTACTTTTAATGCAAACTCAACAAAACTCGCCAGGCAGTTTAAAACTTGCATTTACTAATCTTATTTTAAACTTGGTGGGAAAATACAGAGCCATTCCAAAAATATGTATAAAAATAGATCTTTTTTTAATTTTTGAAGGAACGTTTTTGAAAAACCCTTCATAGGTAGAAAGGTGAAAACTTTTGTGGTTGCTGGGCATGTTGTGGGTGTTCTTCTGAAACAAAAGAAAAACTTTAGATTCGGCCATTGTTTAGTAAAAAAATATTTCTTCTGAGAACTTCAGTTTTATAGATTTTTCTTCAGCAAAAGTTTTAATTAAAAACAAAATTCCGATCGCAGCACATTTTATTTGCTTCAGCAGGGGCCCGCAGTATTCTGGAACAATTTACAAAAATTACCATTTGAAAGCTGCAATGGTTTTAGAGAAAAATGTTCCTTTTCTGACCAAAAGTGGCGCTTTTGAGAAAACTTTACTTAAAGATTGAGTTTCCAACAAGTCGGACAAAAAGGCTCCTGCTGCGTAATCTTAATAATGATTCGCTTCGGCCTGCCATTCGAACTCCTTTTGCTCACACACCTTGATTTTCCTTCTTTTCTTGCTCTTGGCAGAGATCTCAAAATTTGCCTTTCGTATCCTGTTGTAGTCCATCCTGTTTAGCACAGCCTGGTAATGGTTCCTGCAGGATTTGCGCTTCTTGTGCAAATTCAGTGAAAACCAAGGCATTGAAAAATTCACAGTGAATTTGTAAAGCATGCTGCAGCTAGGAGCCTTCTAAAAAGGCTATAAATTGCAGTATGCACAAGCAGAACGCGGGTAGAAACTCGGATATGGTAACGACGGTAACACAGACATAAACAAATGTTCACATGATCTCCCATGACTATCGTAGCTGCTTTTGCCACCATTCTGAACTGCTGAAATCATTCACTTTTTTAGATATACTATTACTCAAAATTATTATATGTGTAAATACATTTAGGCATCCTTATATAAGAAAGAAAACGCCACAACACATAACTTGTGCAACAAGTAGGCGAAGTCACAGGCATAAGCGCGTTTGGCAACATTTTTAAATACCTTCCATTGCGCATCTGAAGGTGCCACTTGGTGGAAACACTTGTCAAGAATGCTGGCATATTTTGGTGTTAAAATGAAAAAAATGCATTTTTAGTCGATTTTGGCCCTCCATCCCCCCTTAAGTGGTATGCATGATGTTTTTGTTATAAGGCCACTATTTTATTTACTCTCTGAAGTGATTGGTATTTTATAGGCCTTATGTATAGTAAAGGTAACTGTTTTTTGTCACTGTGCCCAATGGCTTCAGTGTAGCCTGCCAGTAATGGTATGGAGGAATAAGTAGGGATTGGTCTAGAATTTTCTGCAAACTGCGCATTTATTGTGCATACACGAAAAATGTATGATTACAAGTGTCCAGCATACTTATTAGCAAAAATCAACAATTTCAATTAATGAGTTAATGATGACAACTTAAAACAAACAAAAAAGAAAGCAAGAAAAGTTGACAATCATCTTTGTACCACTGCATGTCCTATCTATAGTATATCTATTCTTTTATCAGCACACTGTAGGGTTTATTGACACTGTCACACTGGGCCATCTGATAGGCTTCAGCAAAATTTTCATGTTTACTGATCCAAGGAAGGCAAAAGGTGAACAGGTAGTAGTAGCTGCATCATTTGATGATACCTATGCATCAGCATAAAGAGATATGATGTAGGTGCTCTTTATAAAATCCCACTGTCATGTTGCCAGTGGCACAATTTGGATGGTGCTACTGAAGTGCACAATATATCCACGACCCCCAAAGGGACTTCAGTGGCAACATTTAGCAGTCTGAGTAAATGCCATCGCAGTTTTCAGACAGAACAGCTGGGAATGGAAACATAAAAAATAGGGTGCTAATACACATGACCCTACGGGTATCGCACGGTACTTGTGCTGCAGAGTGTAAGAGCAATTGGAAAACAACAAATTGAAATCCGTTAATGAGGTTTTACTGAAACGTTCCTAAAGGCTAGTTGGAAGTACGCTGTTACTGTCTCAGACGCTCGCAAATGGGTAAGCTGGCCGATCGAGAAGCTTTGAATTTTCTTTGCCATTGTAATCATAAATTGCCCCTTGCCTGTATTCTTCATGGGGTGTTCTGTAACTGTAAATTCCTCTGTCTCTCTCTCAAGTCATTGTTCAATTCTATGATTGACAAATAGCCACGTAAAGGACTGTAGAAGTTGTTCGTAATGTTTATGTATGTTTATGTATGTTCTTTTTTTTCTTCTGTGTCAAGACCCCTTTTAAGGTTTTGTCACGGTTGTAGCCAAATAAGGATATTTGGTGTGCAAATTACAAAATATCATTTTAAATCGACAAGCATTCTCGTACCTTTTATGCAATGCTGTATTTCCTGACATATTCTCATTTTCTGTTGTAGCCTTATCTTATGTGTGAGCGAGACTCTCATTTAGTATTCTTGTGTTTTGTCTTGAGCCATCATTTTGCTAAAACTTTTCTACTGAAAACAGAAATCTGTGCAATATTTATGTTTGGTCTAGTCCATAATGTGGGGTTAAGGGGGGACCCTGCTTCGGAGACATATTTCTTTGTTTTTGAGTACATTTTTATGAAACTTACGCAGCTTATGTATTTTTATGTCCTGATTTCAAATATGCAATTATTTTTCTAGTACACTATGCTGTTTTCAAAATATCAAATATTTCATGTATATTGTTGGGAGCAAGATTTATTTATAAATTGTAAGAGTTATAAAGCAAATCAGCATATCACAATAAGCTGGAATGAATACTGTTTGCAATAAAACAAGAATGGATGTTCTAGGCCCAATTGAACAAAAGTTATAGTACGTTGAACACTCGGCAAGTCAGCGATTTCGAGCTCGGTCAAACTGGGATCAAGCTGGGAATGTTCAGCATACCATAACTTTTGTTCAAAAAGGTCTAGAACATCCATTCTTGTCTTATTGCAAACAGCATTGATTCCAGGTTATTGTGATAGGCTGATTTGCTTGATAACTCTCACAGTTTAGAAATAAAGCCTGCTCCTAACAATACAAAAACTATCTAATAGTTTCAAAACTACATATTATATTAGAACAATAATTGCATGTTTGAAATCAGCACATAAATATACATAAGCTGTGAAAGTTTCATAATGATACGCTCAAAAACAAGAAACGTGTTTCAGAAGCAGGGTCTCCCCTTAAATATCATGTAACATGACTCTTCACAACATGCATTGTTGGTGCACGTGATCTTTAATATATTGATTGCTTCAGTTGCTTTAGAATGGCTTTTCTTCAGAAGAGGCACTAAGGAGTCTTAAAGGAGATGCAGAGGTGCATTTGTGAGCTTCCTCATGTGTCATATTTGCATGAAAAATAATTGTATTTCTGCTGGGTCACAGCAGAGACCCATGGGCATTGGAAGGGGGGGTGCAAAAGGGGCACTTGCCCCCCTCAAGCCACACCGGCACTTGCCCCCACCCGAACTACACCAGTACTCCCTCGTCCCCCAGCCGCGATGTAACATGGGTTGCATCCTGCCGACGCACATGCAAAGACCTCCTAAGAATAGCAAACATGTTATTCTATATTTTTAAGAATACTCATAAAAAGCTTTGGGATCTCTTTTCTACCACCAAAATGTTCGTGTTTGCTAGTCATGATGGCTGTAGTTACTTTGTTTCTTTAGTCCTAGTTTGTTTTAATATTGAAGTTAATTAGTACAATACTTGCTGGCATGGTATATTTAGCCATACATGGACATGTGTGACAGTTACACAAAAAAGAAAATGTCTTCCCACTGCGCACATCTTTTTTCTTATGTATGCAGAAAGTTCATCTGTTTTCCATAGCACTGTATCAAATTTTGTTTGATATTCCTGTGGTTTTAGTCTTACTTGGTCATGATAGGCCTATTACAAGTCACTTTTTTATTTGTTACTGCATATCCGGGCAAAATTTTTTGCCCTAGAATTTATTTTGTCTGATCATTGCTATTGCAATTTTGCATTTTTGATGCCTCCACAAACATTGCATCAAAGTCCTTGAAGATCCTGTGAATGTTTTCTGCAGTTGCCAGCAGACCAGTGATAAGTGTATGCAGCAACAGCTTGCCAAAATTGTTGACAGATTTACATGAATGAAATTTTTAGCATAGTTTTATTCAGTGTTTTCTGTGTTCTGTGTTCATAAAAAGACGCATTGCTTGACAAATAAAATTGTTCGAAAAATGTTTTGTCTGTGTGGCATCTGACATGACATCACTGAGGGATTTATGAAACTTTAGTTCCATCCTGTTTATGGGGCTTGCAACAGCTCTGTGTTGTTCAGATTTGTTGCCGTTTCACTGAATCTGCTCAGTATCAACGCTCAGGCTGTATATATGCTGTCAAGTCTCACTGTAGCAAAGTGCAATGAGACATGAAAATGTCTATATATCTGATATTGGTTTTAAGCATACATTCATTGCATACTGGTTGTGGTGAGAAATGTTTAGATTTAGTTTATTAACCTTTTTATAGCTGTGTTTGCTACGTTGAGGTTCAACTGTAGACCCAGTCTCCCTCACCCTTTCCAAGATTGGCAGGATTCCAATTGGCAGGAAATTAAGCATATTCCAACACTGAACAGACTTGTGATATATTTTGTTCATAGTGGTCTATATTTTTGGGTGACAACCAGAAAAATGAGCATTTGATGATGGCCACAATTAGTCTTTACACTTTTGACTTTGAAATGTCACTTGTTTATTGAGAACATTGCATTGCAGAGAACTGAACCACTGCCGCTTGGCCACTGAGAAGGCAGACAACAAAGAGTCTTGGCAATGTAGCTCGCATTTACACTTGGTTGAGACTGCTCTGCACTGGACCTTGCATGGTGTTAGGAATGAGGTTGCGTGGCCCATCGCTACCGCCACCTTTATGTTCCGATGTCGTCCCTCAGGCTCGCTGCTGGGAATACGCGTCGTTGCATCCCTCCTCTGGAACCGCTGTTGGGACTCGGGTTGCGTGGCCGGTGCGAACACGGGTGTGTATCGTGCTCGGAGTAGTCAGTAATGGCAAGGTGAAGAAGGAAAAGATTTTATGTACAAACTATTTACATATTTTTGCTACCAGGCAACATGACTGCCAGCCCGACCACGTCGGCTGGTTCGACTCCGTTCGAGTCGTTCTCCTTCTCCCCTCTCCCTGATCGATGGACCGGCACGGCCTTAAATCCTCTAGCCGTCCATTGTCCAGCTGACAGTCCGCCGGTCGCAGGTGTTGACGTTCTTCTAGTCTCTTGACCGTCCGCCGGCCGCAGGTGTTGACGGTCTTCTAACCTCTTGACCGCCCGCCGGCCACAGGTGTTGACGGTCTTCTAGTCTCTTGACCGTCCGCCGGCCGCAGGTGTTGGCTCCTTTTTGTATGTTGAGCAGCCTTTCCATAGCTGGGCAGCTTTGAAGAACGACTGGCGTCAATTGTCGGGACCGGCTGGGTGAAGACGCCGTTTTTCCCCGGATTGCAGACAAAGCATGCAGGGGTTGATCCCTGCTTCCACGTTCGATCAGGTGCTCTGGCACAACAATGGATCCTGCTAATGGGCACTTTATTGGGCACTACTAATGCCCAGTGAACCCTGTAACATCAGCAACAATTGTTTTGTTGCTGTGGGATGCTTGTAGCGTAACCACAGTGGTGCCTCGGAGGCCATGGTGTTGTGCTCCTGAAAGTAAGCTTGTCGCTGGTTCGATTGCAAACTGCATTAACTGCATTCCTGTTGAGGTAGAATGTGAAAATGCTTGTTTATCATGCTTCGAGTGCATATTAAAGAAACCCAGATACTAGTTAAAATTAATCCATAGTTCTCCAGCATGGCATCCCTCCCAAGCCCACTGTGTAGATTGGTTATGTTAAATGCCACAATTTATTTAAGATTTCAAGGCTTAAAAAGTATGATCACAGTCTAAGGGTTTTGCATAGGTTATAATCTGATTGTTCTTAATATTCCTCTGTTTTCTGTTCATTCTACAAGGTAAACCAAATTGAGGAGTGTTTGAAGCACCTGTGTATATACAACAGTGACAAAAATGTAAATTGAGGATCTCATATTGACTCTTTTGAGAAAAAGCATTTGAGGGAAGGGCCATTTGTGTACGACTAAAACAATAGATTTTTCTTTCTTTGATTTATTCATAAAATATTTAAAAATTTTAAATATTCATAAATATTATAAAATACATAAAATATTTTATGTATAGAAACATTTTCTAGCCCTATTTTGGCACTGGGCTTAACTGCTACGCCACTGATTTTTTCTGGAAAAACCAACCCCTTGGCATCCTAGTAAGAAACAAAAGAGGAGGCATTTCGTTGGTCAAGTCCTAGCTCAGTGAAGGGGACATGAGATGGTACAGAAAATGCAACTGAAGGGGCAGCGACATACTTTATTCAGAAGGCACTAGCATCTATAGCTACTATTCTCAATAAGACAAGTTTAGGGGAATATTTGGTATGGTAGCATGCACATGGCAGTTCTACCCCAAAAGTGTCTCAACACTGCAGAGAAGGATAAAAAAATTGTGAGCCATTCCAATCTGCAAAGGTGGATGACCAGTGAAGCTGTTTAGCACATGACAATGGTGACATGGCGGAGGCCAATTTGGTATCAACGGCCAGGTTGTGAGTGTGCCCATCAATGTTCAAACCACTCTGCATGCAGAGTCTACCACAACACGTCGACAACACCGCCATCGAAGTGCACAGTAAGTGAAATTTGGTCTGGCTTGATGCATGCGCTTGGCGTTTCGTGCATTATCTTCATCGGTGTTTGCCATCCACCGCCACCACTGCCATTCCCATTGCTGTTTCTTTCATCCTTCCTCATGGGCACATTGCTCTTCGGGAAAACTAACTCTATGTGACCGTACCATAGCTACTGCAGAACGTAAATAGAATGTGCTACTCAGCAGCTGCTGGTTTCATTTATTTTGTTGTGCTCCAGCATGGACGACTTTTTTTTTTTTTGTGATGTAATGAGCAATGGTAATATGATGAACAATGGCATGTAATGAACAACGGCTTCACTGCAACGCATAATGTGGGAAAGGCAGCTTACAAAAACCACACTTACACGATCTCCTCAGAGTCGGCTTCACTTCTAAATACATGTGCATTGCTGGGAAGACATGTCAAAATATGAAGGCCCTAGGGCCATTTGTTATTCTTTTATTAACTTTTTTTTCTCGAGCATTGAGTTTTTGTACACAGACACCACAAAATGCTCGGGGACGGAGAGAGACCGCGTGGTTAGTTAACGAGGAGATCACAAAACACTACAGGCTAGGAGAGCGTGCTTTCCCCCGGCACACACCTCACTAAGCAAGCAGCAGGCGACGGCATGGCACCTCTTACAGACGAACACGTTCCCGAATCCGGTGCCTCAGAGTGCCAGGGCAAGATAGAACATACACTAACGGAGAGCAGTGGGAGACTGCACTGCTAAGCCCAGACCCAGAAGTGCAACTCCAAGTCCTTCGGCAAGCCGAGGATGCCGCCAGAGCTCAAGGACTCGTATCTACCATCTAGGGAAGGGAGCCCATCGTTCCCAATCTTGCCGTCTTAAATAAAAGTTTATTTCCTCCTATGATGGAAGTGAAGAGAAGCTTGAGTGAACAGAAGGCAGTACCATGTGCCATTACATGGGCTGATTGATGACACTGGCGAGGGTAAGGTTAGTCAACTATTAATGATGCCAAGACACAGTATTACACACCTCTTTCAATAATTCATAATATTTACTGTATCGCTCAAGTGGGAACAGTGGTTTGTATGGAAGAATAGTGTGTGTTTACAACCCAGAAGACACAAAATGTTCTTTAGGAAACCACAAATATCCACTCATTCTACACCATAATGAACATCTCTCGTAAATTTCTGAGTGATGCCAGCAATGTCTGAAAAATGCATCATCATGGACAATATTGGGATGTGGAATTTACATGTGGAATATTTTCTGTGAACATGCATTGGGAGATAGCCTGCGAAATGACTGTGCTTCCCAGATGGGCATTTTCTTTAAACTTATTTTAAAAGTTTGTTTATTTTTCTAGGGACATCCCAAGGACAGGTAGTGGCCCGCTACGTGCTAGTTCACGCCCCGACGGACCTGATTAAAGTTTTTTTCCATTCCATTCCATTCCATCTCAAGGACATCACATCTAGACCTTTTCTTGGCCCACACATAAAATGTTTGCCTCCTAGGTGTTTTGTCTTTCATAGCTTTATTTTTGAAACGTACAAGAACTAGTGAAACATAGTTCTTGTAGAGCTACGTTTGGCCAGTTAGCCACAAAAGATGTACTCTCGAGATTGGGCTTTCATGCTCTCAAAATGAGAAACACTTTCATATGTAATTTTAGAACCAAGAACTATATATTGTCTATAACCAAAACCACAATTGTAACCAAAAGCTATAAAGCTTTATGTATGTTCATGTGTGTGGTTGTATGTGTGCATGTATGTATACACATGCAAAATTGAAAAATTTCGGGGAGGGGTTTGGACCACTTCAACCTCCCCATTCCTGGCTGTGCGAGTGAGCATAAGGCACAGCAGACATCAAGTGAAAAGGGTGAAATCTAGGGGTGTGCGAATATTCGAAATTTCGAATATTTTTCTAATAGTGTTTGCTATTCGATTCAATTCGCACTGGAATTTTACTATTTGAACTATTCGAACTTCCCAAACAGTAAACGTCCGATTGAAAGTGACTAGGGATGGGCGAATAGTAAACTTGAGGTTCGAAGCGAATCCGAAGCGAATAGTGACTTGGTCGAATAATTTCGAATCGAATAGTTTGAACAGTACTCACCACATATTATTAAGAAAAATTGAGCATTTTCTTCATGACCCTTGCACAATATTTTTAAGAATTGGAACTAGGTATGAGTGAATGTCACCTTTTTTGGTTTGGAATGAAGTGGAAGCAGCCTTGAATAGTATCAAGATTTGAATAGCAGTAGGGTGCGAGTTAGAAGTGGTACAATACGTTACAAGTTAAAAATTACTATACTTAGCGCATATAAGCCCATATAACACGCTGTTAAATTTTAAAAAATGTGTACACTTAACCTTGAAGTGTGGCTTCGCAGCAGTGCAGATTTCCCCTGGCAAGATGGTTTCACAGTACAACAACCCGACGCTGCAGTGAAACCACCTTTACAAGGGGTTATGTACGGTCAAGCATACATACATTCGTTCATTTCGTACTTCGAAATTTCGAATAATATAAATTCGTATCGAAGCGAATTCGAATACTTTAATATTCGTTCGAATATTCGAAACGTCCGAATATTCGCTCATCCCTAAAAGTGACCCCTTCAGATTTTTAATATGCTTCACCTCATTACACTCTCGTATTGCGGCAAAGCTACCTTTCAAACTCCGTTACGGTCGAACATTGCCAAGAGACAGTCAACGTCCGATTGAAAGTGGTCCCTAGATTTTCAATATGCTTCACCTCATCACACCCCGGTATTGCAACAAAGCTGCCTTTCAAGTTCTGCTACGGTCGCAAATATACTAACTCAAGAAAACGCTGGTTCCAAGATGGAGATGAAAGATGTGGCAGAGGTGGGGGCTCAATTAATGCTGTTTTGGACCTGAAATTTGGGCAGGAAGTCCGAAAAATCGGAAGCTGAAGCTTTTTAGCATCCAAAATTTCAGATGTTTTTTATATATCGACGTCTACGGGGCAGATTTGGAACTCCGGACTTGAAGGGAGCACACTAGGGGTGTGCGAATATTCGAAAGTTTCGAATATTCGTCGAATATTACATTCGAAATATTCGTATTCGATTCGAAAATCGTGTATTCGAAATGTTTCGATTATTCGATAACTTCTAATATTCGAAAAATTCGAATATGCGATTCGATTTTCATGCAGAAAATAACTCGTCTTCCACATTTCTGCTGCGTTCGCATCGCTAAAAACGTTGCCGAGGGGAGCGATAAACATCGTAAGTACACGGAGGCACTATATCTGCCTGCGACGAGCGCCCCAATACGTATGATTTATTGCTGGTGCATCTCCGACGTGCAGCGCTGTTGGCGATCATGTAACCGTTCATTTTCAATATTATGCGGCCGTAACGTGCCGCACTACCACTCGTTCACTATGCGGGACCACTTCTGAAGAAAGACAGTGACCCACGTGACTGGTGGCGGACTGTTCAGATACCCCAGTCTGGCGAAAATTTGTCCCATGTAACTCCCTATACCAGCCACTTCTGTTCCAAGCGAGCGTGCCTTTTCAGAGGCAGGGGGGGGGGGGGTTGTCTCTGTTACAAGGGAGCGCCTGCTGCCTGATCATGTGGAGCAACTCATATTTCTTCATGATAACATGTAGTCATTACTTTCATTGTGCCGTGATATTTGCTTCTGTTGTGATGTGCATTGTACTAGCC
>NW_023616275.1:0-26014 GCF_013339695.2 Rhipicephalus sanguineus
AAATCAATCAATCAATCAATCAATCATCAATCAACAATCATCGCAATCCATCAATCAATCAATCAATCAATCAATCACTCAATGATTATTTAACGTGCCCAGAACAACCGTAAGGTCTTTGTGCTGGGGCACGCAAAAAAACAATAAAATAAACAATACATACAGACAGTTTTCAGAAATAAAAAGAGCAAAAACACGTAGACAAAGACCAAATGAAAACAAAAAAGGGAGGAGTAAAATAAGACAACACGAGAAATATTGACGGGCATAAAAATTAGATTGCATTATAACAACTATGTGGAAAGACTGAGAAGGGAAGACTTTGTACATTGTGCCACACTATGTCAAAACAGTGCAAAGCTCGGATAAAAAAATGATTGTGGGCTATGAAAAACGTCAAGATCAAGAAAATAACATTATAGAGACTGTATTCTGTGAACGGTAGAGTGTTGGAAGAAGCAGGCGGGTACATGAACGGTCTGTTCTCTCTGGTTAATACGCGGAATTCGAAAATTTACACAATTGAGAAGTACAGGGCAGGATATGATACCGTGGACTAGCTTGTAAAGAAATAAGAGATCAGAGCGATTTCGTCGGCAGTGAAGTGATGGCAGTGATAATAATGCAGCAGTACTTGAACGAGATCCAGAGTCATTTTTAGCAAAGCGATGGTTATATATGCTGAGGATTTTTTCTGGACTCGTTCAATGGTGTTACCGCTGGATTGAGCAATGCCATTCCATATCACGGACGCATACTCAAGTTGCGGAAGACATATTGCCGTGTACAATTTGTGTAGGGCCATGGGAGACCTGAATTCTCGAGATATTCTACAAACACATCCGAGAGAACGAAGGCCCCGCATAGCAGCACGCTTAACGTGAGAAGAAAAGTTTAACGCGCTGTCAACAACAACACCAAGATCACTGATTCATAAAACCTTGCATAACGGCACAGAATTGACAGAGTATTGAAATGACACGCTAGATGTTTTGCGAGTGATAGACATGAATTTTGTCTTCGAGGTATTCAGAGAAAGGTTATTACCGTCGCACCATTCGGAAAAGAGCGCAAGTCTGACTGCAGCAAGCGACAGTCGTTAACTGATGAATTTCCTTAAAAATCTTGATGTCATCGGCATACAAGAGGAAAGAGGAATTAGGAATGGCAAAAGAAACATCATTAACGTAAATTAAAAATAGGAGTGGGCCTAATACCGACCCTGAGGGACCCCACTAGTCACTTTATACAAAGAAGACGTTTGGCCATTTACGGCAACATAACAATATCTATTGAGCAGATAGCTCTGCAGGAGATTCACAACTGACAAGTCAACATCAAAGTGCGCAAGTTTAACCATAATCAGCGTGTGGCTGACTACGTCAAAAGCCTTGCTCAGGTCACAGTAAATTACGTCAACCTGTCCTCTCTGAGAAATAGGTGTGGAGATCTGCGTCATGAAACTAGCATGATTTGTGGTAGTTGAGCGGCCAGCGAGAAACCATGTTGATTAGGAAGCAATGAGTTTTCACACTAAAAGACAATATGTCGTGAAGAGCCAGCTCGAAGATCTTTGATGTGGCACATAGTAGAGAAATCGGGCGATAATTAGAAACATCTGTTTTAGAGCCCGACTTAAATACTGGAAAAACACGAGCAGTTTTCCACATGCTTGGAAATGTGGAAGTGTCCAGGCAGTTATTAATATCGTAGTTAGTACTGGGACAAATTACTACCATAAGCTTTAGTATGGCGGAGGGGATGCCATCTGGCCCACATGATAAGGATGGTTTTAAGCGCTTAATGCATTCGCAGATAAGATTTTCATCCAGCGACAAAGCACTGGATAATAATAATAATAATAATAATAATAATATAATAATAATAATAATAATCATAATGATAATAATAATATAATATTATTAATAATAATAATAATAATAATAATAAAATGTTGGGGTTTAACGTCCCAAAACCACGACATGATTATGAGGAACGCAGTCGTGGAGGGCTCCGAAACTATTGACGACCTGAGGTTCTTTAACGTACACCTAAACCTAAGATTAAAAACTTTGAGCGCGCACAAGGACGTAGGACACGAGAAACACCAACACCACCGCCAGCGCTCACTGCAACTGTGGTGTGTGTGTTTTTCTGGTCCTACGTCCTTTTGCGCGCTGAAAAGTTTTTAATCATGCGTACCAACTAGCCCACCTAGCCATTTTGTCCTAAACCTAACATTTATTCCGGTATTTTAAATATGGTTCGTCGACGCCCTGATTCCATGGGGCCGAATCAAATGACTTCTCGTAATCTATGAAGGCTATATATGGGGGTTGGTTATACTCCGCGGATTTCTCTATCGCCTGATTGACAGTGTCAATGTGGCTATGTCGAGTAGCCTGTACGGAATCCGGCTTGGTCCTTTGTTGAATGAATTCTAACGTTGTCCTAACTGTATTAGCTACTATTTTGTAGCAGCTTGCAGACACGGACAGTAGGCTGATCGGTCTGCAATTTTTGAAGTCCTTGACGTCCCCTTTCTTATGGATTAAGATGATCTTAGTAGTCTTCCAAGATTCGGGTACCCTCACCGTTAAGAGACATTTCGTATACAGGGTGGCCAGTAGTCTGCCCACTCTTTCAACAGATCTGATGTTACATGATACTCACCAGGAAATTTGCCTCTTTTTCCCTCCAAGGCTTTCTTTATTTCCCCTGTCGTTACCGGTGAGATGTCCGATTCCTCTGGCTACTACTAATTCTACATTACTTCCTTGTTGCCCCGGCTGCTGTACATATCTCCGTAAAACTCCTCAGCTATTTAAGATATCCTACCCATAGTGTAAGTGCTTTGTCTTCCTTGTCCCTTAGTGCATACATCTGGTTTCTGCCTGTACCCAGTTTTTCTTCACCGCTTTGAGGCTTCGTTCGTTCTAGAGATTACTGATAGAAACATGGGACGAAGTTAGTCACGTGCGAGCCGGGCCGTGTCCCTGCTCCTACAGCAAAAAATAATAAAACAAATACAATTCGGCTTCCTAGATGAAGTTCAGGAGCGGTCTATGCTATTCGCGGATTCATTTGGAATCAACGTCCATCGACACTGTCGACCAGCTCAAGTTGAGGTTGTGATATTCAAAGAGTACTCGAGAGCGTATAGTCGGCGTTTACTAAAAAAAAGTATGCATTGAAGTATTAAAGTATACTGAAAAAAAGTATAGATAGACCGCGTGCGCGGCTCGCACCATATATGCACCAAACGATAAGCTGATACTTCGTTCATACTAACTGCAGTTGTTGCATTTTAGAAACCGCTGGTTGTCCTTTCGCTTGTTGGCTAGCAGGTGAATGTATGCCGCAGATATCTATAGTCACGAACAAGATGACCTGCAACTCTGAAATACCTTATAACTAGGCCATAGCGGCTAAACGCAGCGAGCAAGCGCAATAGTGTTCACGACTCAAAATGCTCAAACGGAAATGTGTCTATGGCGGTTCAGTACGTCACATTTACATTAGTGCATTGTAAGTATTCGTACACTAAACATTACTTCGGTGTTCGGCTCATTGATGACAACAGAACGTCTTGACGGGATCGGCACGCGGTAACACACATGCCGTTTAAGTGCTACGTCCGATATACATACATACGCTCGGCCATACCTACACTGACTGCGTTATTCCTTTCACATTTCATGCGTAGAGATACATAAAGATGCGTTCGGATAAGTGAATTGTTTTACGACGTAATAATATCTGCGTGTTCTTTTCGTTTCGTGCTCCCACGGCGCCACGAGCAGCGGGCGTCCGAACGTCTGGCTCGCTCGATGTACACACTTTTCCCATAGTGCTTCACGCTCCCGCGGGGCGTTCTGGGATTGCTTGAAAAGGTTTATCAGCAAGAATCTCCCACTGCATTCACCCCTCTCTTTAGGCTATCATCTGATGCTTGCAATCATATCCCTCAATTATTTGTGACTGTGACTATCAATTCAATAAATTACTCCTTTAAATTGCAGAAGGGTCTCTTGAAGGGCAAGTTGGTGTATACCTGTTACTGCGCTGAAAACAGCGCGAAAACGGGACAATGGGTAACAAACGACACAAACGCTGTTCTTATGTTTTCTTAGCATTCGGGCAGTTTTCGCGCTGTTTCTATCTATCTATCTATCTATCTATCTATTATCTATATATCTATCTATCTATCTATCTATCTATCTATCTATTATCTATCTATCTATCTATCTATCTATCTATATCTATCTATCTATCTATCTATCTATCTATCTATCTATCTGCCTACGTCTGGTGCTCTCTTGATCGCCTCCTTAACTTGGTGTAGACCAAAATTGGCAGGGGAGGGTAAGAGGATTTGACGATGTGCCTGTCGGGTCCTGACGTGATAACGCGAAGATCCTGTGGCGTACATCGCCAAACACTCTTCCAGACACGTGTGGCACATACCCGTTTATCACGGGCCGCGGTGTACGGGTATGCGCCACAGTGATAGACATTTTACAACCGCCAGGAACGGCGAGAACAGACATTGGTAATTTATATGCGAGAGCGTTAAGAGAAACCGACATCGGTAGCGCTGACCTGACAAATGGACAGAAGACAGATTAGGATCTCAGCAGGAATCGAACCCAAGCACAATCTGCGTGGCAGTCAGGCATTCTCCGCAGAGCCACGCCAGGGCTACAAACTGCTTTGGAAAAACGGACTATGCAGGCGTAATGTCGGTGCAACTCCATTGTCGTTGTGGTGCTGGCTATCTGATTTTACATGAAAGCAATAAACACTACATATGTATCTCTACGATACAGGCGTCATATCATATTAATGTACGTGGCTCCAGTGTTGGCTCCGCTTTTATAGCAGCCTAATAACCTTACAGTTGTGTTCCTATGATTCAGCAAGCTATTGAAGCAATATTGAAGCAATATATTGAAGCAATACTCCGACCCCGGAGAAACACATTAACGAAAGTTGCGTATGATATTCACATGATTGCAGCATAAAGTGCACTTGGTTTCGATAATACTGACGTATGTGCTCTAACGTGAGGGCTGACGTTACGTCGCACCATAAGTTATCCTTTAAACGCCAGTATTGTCGACGTGCCTGGTAAGCCCACGATGTGCACACAGCTACTACACTTACAAAAGCCGTCCATCCACCTCGTAACGCTTGGCTCAAAGCCATAAAATACAGCATAAAAGTACTCAATGACTGCTTCGCATGAAACCGCTTCCCACAACCCGTGAGATTTGCCGTTTTTTTTTCCTTAGCCTTCGTCCAGTTTTCGCGCTGTTTTCAAAGCAGTACTCATTTAACTCGTGATCTCTCGTAAGTGTTTCTTGTGGCACATGTCAGTGATAAATGCATCTATAGTAAACGAATAATTATAATTGATTACAAATGATGATAGTTATCGCTGCTAATAATTAACAATATTCTATTATTTCCCGCCATCGCCACTATAACTGCATAGATTGATATACTAGCTATCTACAGTGAAACCTCGGTGATACGAATCTCACGGGACCACCCAAAATATTCGTATCATCCGAAATTCGTATCACCAGAAAGCATGGTAAATTAGCATGCGACAAAAGAAGCTGGCGTACATTTTCATTTATTGTTTTCCATGGCCGCAGCATCGTCAGGAAGAACCCTGAATGATTGTCCGTTTAGTTTTTAGATGTGGGCAATTATACCAGCACTCGTAAATATACGGCTCGTACTTAATGAACCAGGTGCGTTTGACCCGCGACAGCAGTAGCCCCTTCCAAATTTTAGTATGTTTTTTTTGCATAACACCGGAGTAGTGCAGCAAAAGTAACGAAAGAAGCGCTTTGACGCGATGCATCAATGCCACAAAATTACAGAACCACGGTCCTGTGCTATGATTTTGTTATCGGGGAGATGTTAGGGATGTTTTTTGGGAGATTTACGGCCGTGCCCGCACAAGTGCGACCTCAACGGTTGCGCATGTTGACGTTGTGAGGCCTGACTCCTTCGCCAAGACCGTCCTCGCCTTCTTTCGGTCTTCGTACACCTTTCATAGGATGTCTGATCCACGAGGCAGGCACGTGTAAACAGAGCACAACGACAGCAGCCCATGTCGACGCTTTAGAAAAAAAAAGCGTGATGCTAAAGGCCTCTGTAATCTAAACGCGAAGGCACACGAGCACATAAGAGCCTCAGAGATTCGCGCACACAATCACGGAGGCCGTAACGCGTCTCTGAAGGTCTATTCTGACCGTAAGAAAAGTGTTTTTCTTACACCGTGATTCTGACGAGTCGGCGGTGCGGCGCGCATGCCCAGGCTTGCGTTCCCGCGCTCGCACGCGCTTGGCGCGTCTTCCGCGACAGCGCGGTCAGCACCTCTTCGCACCTGGGCGGTAACGTACGTTCGTATCAAACGTCGTGGGTAAAAATCGGTTCGCAACAACCGTACTCCATTACACTGCAGGCCAATGGGTCTTGGCCGGGACCAACAAAAAATTCGTATCACCCCGAAATTCGTATGAGCTGTGATCGTATCACCGAGGTTTAACTGTATCTTAATTATGTTCTACAGTGACAACTTTCACCCCTACATTTAAAATATGTTCAATTCATCGTCGCTGTTCATTAGTAATGCACTTCATGCCAAGGTGCGAATGAAGATCAACATTATAGTAAGTCATTCTCAATGTGAATTCTGGGCTAACCTAATTTTAAAAATTCGCGCACCTTGCACTGAGTCGCGCAAAGCTGGGCTAGAGGGGATTCGAGGTTCGGCCTCGACTAGCTTCCATTCGAAGTCAATCTAAGCCTAATGAACTGTTGATAGGGTTCTTTTGGGTAGTTTGGCACAATTAACGAAGTCACAACACCACTAATCACAAACCAAATTAATCACAAGGCTCACAAGTAATACAACACCAAATGAATTGCTTAGCAGATTTTAATTGCTTAATAGCATTGTAACGGAAAAACAGCGCGAGAAGACAGGCACGGAAGGGGACACACACAACGCTGTGTGTGTACCCCTCGTCCCTGTATATGTGCTTTTTTCGTTACAGTGCTACCAAAACAACGAGCCCACCGATGCAATAGCTTAATAGCATGACTTGGAGACTGCCTCGAACTTGCATCCCAGAATCTTTAATTATTATAAGCAAAATTAGACTTAATTAAGCTACTTAGGCTTAATTATGGCTAATCGCACATTCGAGTGTCGGCCTCGATAGCTCCCATGAGTCAATTAAGCGTGCTTGAATTAACTAATCAGTATTATTAGTCTTAATTAGCTTTGCCCTGCTCTTGCCAACGGCATACTTGCAACAAGCTCAACTCGGCTTAATTAGGCTAATTACCTTTGAATTAATTATGCTGGCTATGATTCACTTGGCTTAACTAGGCACAGTTATGCTGAACACGCCGACATGATGATGATAGTTTGTCTACATCGCGAGTCAGAAAAAGGGTGGGCATAGCAGCTCTGCTGTAAACATAAATATTTTATGTTTACAGCAGAGCTGTTTTATTAAGGCTGCACAGCCCTTATTGCCAATTAGCAAAACATTCTAAATTTATTCAGCCTCTCCCTCTATGCTTTCATTTGATGCATTACAATGATATCGTCCTGTTAATTTATTGACCATCTACCCACACTTGATAATTGCCTACAACGATCACTAATAAAGTATAAAATATGTTTCTCTTACACAAAATTTCATTTGTCACCTTTAATCACTCGGTTCCATAGATTTTCCCCCAAGATCATCCCTGACTACAAAGCATCAACCACTACCACTAAAGATAATTGCGTGTTACTATCTATCTCTGATCGTAATTTCATACATTGAATACCGTATACATTTCATGTACGTATGCTTCTATACTGAAATCCTTCTATTATGAGCTTAAAATTGGTAATTTTATCGTTACAAGTGATGACTTATATCGTCAGGGTGCAAATGTGCATAATGTTGCTGAGTAAACCTCAGTCAGTGTGAATACTTGCGGGTACGTCATTGCCAATTTTGTTAATTATTCATAATAATTAAGCTAAAGGACCCGTAATCACGAATTAGCAACTTGAGATTCTTACATCTAATTAAGCTAAAATACTCCTAATCACTAACTAGCTACTTAAGATTCTTATATCTTTCATCCTCTTCGCCTCCACTCCATGTGATACATTACAACGCCATCATCCGATTAGTTGATTCTTAATTACCCCTTTCTATTTAACACTAAGTGTTAGTATTATTACTTCCAGAGTACGATTACCATATCTTTATACCTTTGATTCGAAATTAGCTATAACGGTAGCTATTGCTATTTACATGCGATAGCCATCTGTATCAATGGTGTACATTGCAGTACTATCTGTAAATATATATATTATACATGTCCTTCTATACTGACCGCTTCCACCATAAGTTTTAAATAATTGTTTAATTCATTAGTACCTTTGATTACATATACTCAATAGAGGAAAATTCGATGCGTATCAACGTCTCTTGTTAATTCTTACTTGCTTTGAATTACGAGGAGCAATTATCGTTTTTGATCATCTGCCCTAATTAGCCTACGATTTCTCATTGCTGATTATCAACTGAAGAACTCCACAGTATTCATACCCTCCATATCTTGAGCAGCTTCAAGAAAAAGAAGCTTGTATAAAAACACTGACATTTTCACGTGTCTTGGGGCCACCGAACACACTATGAAGCTCATGCACCCCTATAAGGTGGTTTCGCTGCAATGCACGTTTTCACAAAAGTTCCCGTCGAACCTCGGAAACTTCGCCACCCATCAGCCAAACTTCACAGGTATGAAGATTGAATCATCGAGATTGGATCTCTTTAGTGATTTAAGCAAGAGAGGGCGCATTGTGTTTATATAAATTTTAAAATTATCTCCTATGGAGTTTCTCATAGCCCATAAAGTGGTTCTCGAACCCAGGAAGTTTATGGGAATAAAGCAAAACTTCTCGCACTGTGAGGTGATGACTCCCAGATTATATGGACGAAGTGATTCAAGCGTATATCGAAGCGTTGCACTACAATAAATGTTTAAAGGTCGTTTCCCATTCAGTGACGCTGCCACTTAGCAGCGAACGAAACAGATGGCGCTAGTTGTCGATGTCCCGAATTCATGGACATGCGTGCCGAAGAAGCTCGACAGCTCGCCCGCCTGCGCATCAAGACCCAGCAGCACACCGACAGCCGTCGCTACAATCTTCGACGACGCTTGGTGGAATACCAGCCCGGCGACGGTGTCTGGGTCTGGACGCCAATACGACGACGCGGACTGAGCGAGAAGCTTTTTCGACGATACTTCGGACCGTACAGGGTACTTCGACGTCTCGGCGCACTCGACTACGAGGTTGTCCCCGATGGCATCACGAACTCTCAGAGGCGCCGAGCTCGGCCCGAGGTCGTGCATGTGGTGCGCCTTAAAGCGTACTATGCTCGTTAACGCACCTGAGGACTCTATTGTTCGCTTGCTTTATTAGTTTAGAACCTTCGCGATTGTTCTAGAACGTTTCGTTAAGGTTGCGCGCCGTACGCGAATGTTCCAGCTTTGTCGAGAGATATCGCTAGAAAGTTCCATAGCGCCTGTATAAAAGCCGACGCGCTTGACCGCTTGTCAGTTGATCGACGGACGCCGCTTTGTTCGCCGCGATCCGTGCTCATTGTGCATCGTTGTAAAGTGACTATTTCGTTGCTTGGACAAGTTCGTCAAATAAAAGACTCGTTCTTATCCTGCTAACTTCTGCCTTCGTCCACTAACGACCACGTGCCCATATATATATATATATATATATTATAATAAAAAGCGCCAGGCCTGCGCTGAAACCGCAGCATAGTCACAGCGAAAGCTGGAAGAGCGGCGTTTCTAGAGCCCGTTGTAAGCTCTCTTGGGGTACTAATACAAGTGCACTAGCAAGCTGCCCACTACGCCATCAATCACAATTTTTGTGAAGTTGGGAAGCACCTACTGAGCCATTATTCGTCATTCTGCGGAGAAGCGAGGCACCAGCTACACGTCTGTTAGGCATTATGTGCACTTTGTTGACGCGACGACTGATGACGATGAAGAATTATGGCTCAGCCGTTTGTAATGGGTTGGAAGCTTGAAACAGCCCACCAGTTATGCAATTCGCCCTGGGTGACGCCCGGTCGCTATTTCCCTCTCCCGCCATGCTGTATAATATACGTTGACGTGGGAGAGAGGGGGAGAGCGAAGAACTCTAGTAAGACCCCGAGGAAATGGATCATGCGCTTATGGGCTTCCTTGGCGACCAATACAGGTGCACTTGCGAGGAACCCACTAGGCTATAAATCACTGTAATTTTTGAGAAGTAGGGAAGCAGGCACTATGCCATTTTTCTTCTTTCTACGGAGAGCCGTGGTACCTGCTTAACGCATGTAAGTCATTATGCGGACTTTGTTGATGCTGTGCCTGACGACGATGAAGAATTATGGCGGAGCCCTTTGTAATGGGTTGGAAGCATTCAACAACCTACTCGTTGCGCAATTCGCATTGTGTGATGCCTGGTTACAGAATTCGTGTTGTGCGACGCTTGGTGCTTATTTTACTCTTCTACCACGCTACATTGCATATGTTAATGTGGTTCCTTCCCGACATGAAGCCTGTATAGGACCTTTTTGCAAAGTAGTTTCAAGCACCGGCATGGCCCAGAGGTTGAATACTGGGCTCCCACGCAGAGGGCCCAGGTTCGAACCTCGTTCCATCCTGGAATTTTGATCCTATTTCGTTTTTTTTTTATTTCAAGCGATAGTGGTTACGGACACCGGCGGCGGCGGACAACTACGGCGCCAAAAACGGTGGCTGAAATGATCTCATAACAGCTTTCGCTGTAAAACACTAGGCCGGGAGCGTCCGAACAGGGACAGCAAGAGCTGTACAGGCGCAGGCAGCGTTGCAGCAAACACAGGTTGGGCAGCTCCAGCTCGTGCCTCGAGCAGAGCTGGCGATGTGGCTGCAGCGCTGGGCATTCCTGTTCGCTACAATCGTCCCCCGTCGAAAAAAGGAGTCATCCTGGCGACTCACGGTGAACACAGTACAAGCGGATCGTAGTAGGGCTTCAGACACTGTACGTGGACGGTTTCACGACCACGAAAGCTTTGGTCTGTAGGCGGTGTAACCGTTTCGACGATGTAGTTTACAGGTGACGTCTGCCCAGGCAGCACACAACGTCGGGCCGATATTGGTTTTACGGCGGCTGTGCGCGGCCCCACCTCGGGCCAGCATTGCCAGCCTGGCGCCGATATCGGCGGAGCCGTTGAATTTTGCCGGCAAAATTGGGCCGATTCTTCCGCCTTTCAGCCGATGTTGGTCTTTCACCGGCAACACTGGGCCGAGTTATCCGGCCTTCTGCCGTCTTCCCGCCGATATCGGCTTAGCCGATTTCTTTCACCGGCAACAATGGGCCGAGTTTGCCGCCGTTTTGCTGTTCTTCCGCCGATATCGGCCTAGCCGATGGCTTTCACCGGCAACATTGGGCCGAGTTATCCGCCGTTTTGCCGTACTTTCGCCGACATCGGCCGAGCCGATGGTTTTCACCGGCAACATTGGGCCGAGCATGCCATCATTCTACCGTGCTTCAGCTGACATCGGCGGAGCCGATGGCTTATCGACGATGTTGGAACTTTCTTGTCTCCTTTGAGACAGTTATACATGCCCTGTTGAGAACGTCCTCCTGCGTCGCGGCGCTCCAAACGTCCTCGTCACCGACAGACGTACGGCTTTTACGGCAGAGCTAACGCAAACCATCTTGAAATAGAGCCACACAAGTCACCGACGGACATCACCCGCAGGCGAATGGCCTCACCGAGCGGCTAAATGAAACCCTCGCCGACATGCTGGCAATGTGCTGTACGTCGAACACATGACATGGGACGCCATAATATCTTCCGCACATAACCTGAAGTTAACACGGCAGAGTAAATAACGGCACACATATGACGCCGTTCAAACTAGTTCACGGAAGCCCCTCAGCGACGCTGGACGCCGTGTTGCCGGCCGTCAGTGATGAGAATAACCTCGACGTTGCACTCTACCTTCAACCCGCCGAAGAAGCCCGGCAGCTCGCCCGCCTAGGATACAATCGTAATGCAATAGAGCATTAGGCGCTTGAATACTTGTAGCTTAAGCTGCAGAATGCCGCTACATGGATTGCTGTACTAGCACAAATAACAAAGTTCAAATATTGTACCGTGCTAATGCCGCACGTACGACTCGGGGCGCGAAGTATCGCCGACTGAATAGCTTGCATTCTCTTATTAGTTTCTGCTATGACAATGACTAACAACTATCACTAGCACAGTCACTTTTCTACCAAAAAAATGTGGTCTTTAGAAGAATAACTGACTGAAATTAGATGGCCACTTCGTTGACCAGTTGTTCAACGCTATCAAAATGTTGAAACGTTATAGCACATACTAATAACTTCATGCGCCAAATTCGAAGTACTTCTGTTTCGTAAATGTTTTTGCCACTGGTCGGCCGACTTCACTAATGTATCCAGCATCAAAATTCACCCAAACATTCCCGCACGAATGCTTTTAGCGGAAGAAGTTTATGTGAATACTAATTCTGTGCATAAATCGAGCCTGTCATCATATTTATAGCGCTATATCCTTTCAGCCGCTGAATGTGTGGCGCCAGCGCTCATATACTATACGGACAGTTTCCGATCTCTGTGTTTACGCATATTTACTCACGCGCGTGTTTGGGTGAAGCGTAACAAGCGCATTTGCTTCAGGGATGTCACTTAATTTATGAAAATAGTAAAAGCTCAGCAAGGCGTGTTGCTGAGCTAGTTGGTTCATTACTTGAGAAAAATAGGTATGGTGCAAGAAATACCGGGCGAAGTGAAGACACGTTTTGTCGTTTGAATGTTTCTAAATCAACTAGCCGGCTGACCATCTTTAACGAACTGACAAACACGTGTTTGCCAGGTGTTTGTCAGTTCGTATTTGCACTTCGTTGCCGTCCATTTTGTGACATACATATCTTTTTCAACTAAAAATCTCGCTCAACGATTGCTTCCCACGTGCTTTCAGAAACAGTCGCATAAAATTATTATTATGGCACGTGAAATACGATGAAAAATGCGGCTACAACGTGGTGTACGCAAAGTTTTCATGTAGCGACATGTGGCAACAAGTGATGCATTGAAAATTCGACGAACGCCTTTCTCAAACGGCATGCCCATAGACATGTTGGGGGGATCGCACACCACTGTGGTAGGCTGAGCCGTGCTTTCAAGAAGGGAGAATTCGCATTTTTTTGTCTTCTTCAACCTCTACACCCCCTTCCTCCCTCTCCTTCGTTCAGCGTCATTGTCGCGAAACTCGCTTGACCAGGCAGGGTAGGTAGCGGTCCAGACGGAGGGACAATCGTAGCTGCGGGAGCAGGTTTTTTTCACTCCGACCAGCAGAATTCTTCAAGACGTGCGGTGTGTGGACATGTGTGGTGGAAAGTCAAAATCGTGCACGAGACGGATACGCGGCAGCATTCCGGCATAGTTTTCGGCAGAGATCACCGCAGCGAGAAACCAGTGGCCCCCTGCTTCCATGTTGAACCAGTACTGTTACGTGTCATCAGATTTTTGTTCTTTTCTTATCGCGTATTCTCTATTGACCATCGTGTTTTGTGTATTCTGATATGGTGCGCTTGCATTTTTTATTCGCCCGTGTTTTTAGCGATCCAACGGGCACACGTGAGTGGTTTTTATGCACGATTCCTTTCTGTTACAATCTTACCTTTAGATTAGAAATGCGTGCGTGTCTATCTCGTTTAGATGTAGAGTTCATGGGATCTTGTGGTACCACTCGCAATGTTTCTCGCGTCGCGCGCAGCAGTTTATCCATCTTTTTGGCCCTTAAGATATCATTGAAAAATTGCAATTCCCGCTTAAAGGATAACGCTAATTTAATTGCCAGTCATGTGTTGCGAATGCCTACCGTTCCTTGGTGAACTTAATAAACGTGGGGGGGGGGGGGTGCTCCTCTGCTCGTAATTAGCTCACGCGTATACACAATCTTCTAGTCTAGTTGCCACTCTTAATCTCGCTTTTTCTGCAAGCCGTCTAACATTATCTTTCTTTTCTTCGGGTCCGTCTTTAATCCTACTTTAATGCTGCCTTCGTTTACATCTCCAGAATTTTTTTCGTGATTCGGCACCGTCGTTACTGAAAAGCGCTATACCGTCCGCAAAACGCAAGTAGCTAAGATATTCTTCGTTAATCCTTATTCCTATTTTTGCCCGTTCTAGTTCTTTGAATATTTATAGTGAATGTGCCACGCATAACGTTGAAGAGATTGTAACTCTTCGCATAGGCGTGCGCACAGTGGGGCAGGGGGGGGGGCGGCCGGCCCCCGCAGTCACCTAAGAAGAGTTGGGCGCAAGGTCTGCCAAACACATTGACTTAATAGGGGGGGGGGGGGGCGCCGCGATGAACCTTCGCCCCCCCACCCCCTCTGAAGGGGAACCCTGCTCACGCCTATGATTTTGCGCCTGATCCCATTCTCGATTAGGATTGTCCTGCTTTTTTTTGAGGAATACGGTGGCTGTGGGGTTGTTTTAGATGTTGGCTACGGTATCTATAGATGTTTAGATATTCCTTTATGGCATAAATATTCCGGAACTGCTGGCGTGTGTTCATATCTGTGAATAAATTTGTGTTTATCACCTTGCAAATGTGTTGCTCCTTAATTTTTCAGACGCATGCGTAGTTGGTGCAGCAGGCCTTTCATCAATTTAGATTTGTTTGAGACAATATTGACTTTCGTTCTCGGCCTTGCACCGTTCGACAGAATTGTGGGTCTTAATCGCACACTAAGACATCAGTGGAGCAGTCGTTTTAATTAGGAAGCATTTTTCGAATATGGCACCAATGGCAGTCGATGAATGTCGTTGGGCCGCGAATAGTCTATTTTAGCGCTGCTGACTTACAGTACAGTAACCACAGTAATACCGAACTGCCGTGGTCGGCACGCAGCCATTTTACTTTATAACACATGTATCAGCCTGCCTGATCAGGTTACTTTACACATCGAGCAACTACCGCCGGTGTCTCCATATAAACTAGCTACGTGCCGACCACGACGGTACAGTACTACCGTACTTAACGCACGGTAAGCCACCACTGCTAAAACATAATAATGGGTGTAAACGGTCACGCCGGCGGCTACCCGACATCGGCGGGGCCGACACCGCGCCAGCATAGGCTAGCATACATAGGCCCAATGACGGCTTGCCGTCATCGGCTGATTAACGGCAAGCCAGTCTCGGACCGACGCTGGCTAGCCCACGTCGGCCCGAAGCCGGCAAGCCCGCATCGGCCCAAAGGCGGCTAGCCGACGTCGGGCCGATGCGGGTGAGAGTAGCGCGAGCGTGATTTGCCGACGTGGGGCCAATATTGCTGCCGTCATTTGCCGACGTTGGGCCGAGATCGGTCCAATGGCGGCGTGCTGCCTGGGTGTGGGCATGACCGAATGTACTTGCGCACAAAGGTGTACAGGCGTGAGCATAAGTATACGGACCACGGGATCGTGTGCCAAAATGCATCGCCGCGCCATCTGCTGAACCGGCGATTGCTGTCGAGAGCACCACTGAAGCAGCGGTGTGCATGCGCGCCCCGTCATATCAGGTGGCGTGGTTACAGCGCTCGTAGGGAGCACATCAACTGGGTGTCGCTCCCTACGATGCTCCATCGCATCTGTGCCGTTGTTTTTTGCGTAGCGGCTGCGGCGGGGCCGGCTCGAGCAAATGGCGCGCATCGCTTTTCGCATTGGTAAGTTCGCCTAACTAAGCATAGCTAACATCATCTAATGTAGTAAAGTCAAGCATAATTGATTAGGTTTCCTGCTGACGCCATATGGCATCACCAGAAAACTCAGCCCAACTTGCCTTTGCCGCGTTAAGCCGTGTTAAGCTTAGATGAACCTGTTAAGCCATGGTAAGTACAGCCGAACCCAATTAAACCTAGCTAAGCATGGTATCAACTAATAAATCCAAGCATAAGGACGTTTAATTAAGCTAATTTTATTAAGCCTAGCCCAGCTTGCCGTTGCCATGTTAAGCCATGTTACGTTTAGTGAGCCCTATTGAATCAAATTGCAAATCAGTTCTGCGGAAACCCGCAAGGTGGCGGAAGGGTTAAGTTCTGGATTTCCTTGTGGCTTCGTGCTACAAATGGGTGGTTGTCTATTTTCCCTTTCCTATTGAATCAAGGTAAGTATAGCCAAATGTAATTAAGCATACATGACCATGGCCGAGAATGCGCCGAGTCCAACACCGCTGGCGTCGGTGTGGACCTCAGTCGGAGCAGTAGGGTCGAAGTGACGCAGGATTGGCGGTGAGGTGAGCAGATGGCGCAACTCTTGAAAGGCATCGTCACAAGCGGGCGTCCAAGCGTAACTTTGCGAGTCGCTCCGTAGGAGCTGATTCAAGGGAGCGCTGATGGTCGCAAAATTCTGGATGAAGCGGCGAAAATAGGAACAGAGGCCAAGGAAGCTACGAAGTTCTTTGAGAGACGCAGCTTTAGGAAAGTCAGCAACTGCCCGAAGCTTGGCGCTGTCGGGAAGAATACCGCCTTTGGATACAACATGGCCAAGGATGGTGAGCTTCCTTGCGCCAAACCGGCATTTCTTCAGGTTGAGCTGAAGGCCAGCGTCAGTTAGGCACTGAAGCACTTCCTTTAGCCTACGCAGGTGCGTAAGAAAATCTGATGAAAATACAACCACGTCTTCTAGATATCATAGGCATGTTTTCCACTTAGGACCTCGCAAAATGTTGTCCATCATGCACTCGAATGTTGCGGGCGCGTTGCAAAGACCGAACGGCATGACACGGAATTCATAAAGGCCATCGGGTGTGATGAAGGCCGTTTTAGGTTGGTCGTCAGGCGCCACGGGAACTTGCCAATAGCCGCTCCGTAACTCAATAGAAGAGAACTCCGCGCCTTGAAGGCAGTCAAGAGCATCGTCAATTCTCGGTAAAGAATAAACGTCTTTTCGAGTGACCTTGTTGAGACGGCGGTAATCAACGCAGAAGCGAATCGACCCATCCTTCTTCTTAACGAGGACAACTGGAGATGCCCGTGGGCTATTCGCAGGCTGGATGACACCACGCTTCAGCATGTCAGCTACTTGGTCGTCGATTACCTGGCGCTCTGTCGTAGGCACACGATACGGTCTTTGTCGCAGTGGCGCGCTGGTACCCGTGTCGATGCGGTGACTCACGGCTGACGTTCGACCGAGGGAAGCGTGCTGGCAGTCAAAGGACGAACGGAATCTGTCGAGGAGGCGTAGGAGCTGGGCGCGTTGAGGAACAGTCAACGTGTCGGCAATGGAGGTGCTCAGGACATCAGGTGTAGGCGTCTGCGGCGAGGAGTCACAGGTCACTCCGACGACTTCGTGTTCGGCGGTGGAAGCAGTTTACATGTCACTGATCGTCGACGGGTCGACACCGTGGACACGTCCGATGCACTCTCCACGAAGCAGTGTTAGAGGCGATGACAAAAGGTTGGAGACAAGCAGTGTGCTGACACCGTCACGAATTTCCAAAAGGGCAAAAGGCAGCGGTGAACATTTGCGGCGGACAAAGACAGGAGATGGCGTAATAAGTGCGCTTGACTTCGCGATACTGTTGCAGGACACCGTGGCAAGGGAAAAGGAGTGCGGCGATATTGCAATGTCTTCCACAACAAATAGCTTGTCCTCGGCTTCACGAGCGTCCAATTACGGAGCGTCGCAAAGCTCTTCAAATGCCACTTCAGCGCGAGAACAGTCGGTGACGGCTTTGTTAGCGGATAGAAAGTCTCAGCCCAAAATGACGTCATGTGAACAAGAATGCAGGACTAAAAATTCGACGACGTAGAGGAGATCGTTAATTACGACGCGAGCAGAACATGCCGCGGCCGGCGTGACGCGGTCTGCGCTGGCGGTGCGAAGCAATATGTTGGACAGCGGCGTCGTAACTTTTTTGAGCAAGCGGCAGAGTTTGGCACTGATAACTGAAACTGCTGCACCTGTATCGACAAGGGCGAGTGCAGCGACGCCGTCCACATACACGTTAATAACGTTCGTCGGTGAAGGGAGAGGCCTTGGTCTTTTCGCGGGTGATGCACTTCCTGCCTCTGGAACTGCGGCACTTAGTTTTCCCGCTCAGGCGTAGAGGGACGACGGCGCATCGGCGATAGCGAGCGGCGTCGAGGCGATGGCGAGCGGCGGTTGGCAGGAGGATGGTGGTCGGTATATGAAGACATCTGGCCGGGGTTCTGACACGCGGAGAACGATGGACGCGGTGATACATACGGGTCAGTTTCGAAGGTCTGGTGGTAGGGACATACTCGACGACGGCAATATCGAGCGACGTGGCCAGGTAGCCCACACGCAAATCAGATTGGACGGCTGTCGAAAGTGCGCCATTGTCCGCTACCCTGGAGGTACATTGTCTGATGGATGCGGGGTGTTGGTCGCAGTGACACGGCGGATGGTAATAGCGCAAAGGACTGAGGCGGCGACCGTGCGGCAACTTCGGCGTAGCTTAGGGGAGCATAGACCTCGGCACATGGAACAGGGGTCGGCGCCGGTGGAGTGTCGCGGGCAGGAGGCAGAGCCGCGCAAACTTGCTCCTGTATCACCTGGCGTATGTTTGCTGGCAAAGGCGATGGCGGTTGGCCGGCTATTGATAGCAGCGAAAGCTGAAGAGAGACCTCAGCACGGACAAACTCCTTTATCTGGGGGAACAGTGACTCGAGGTGAGGAGCGCTGGACACGCTCGAGATGGTTTCGTCATACACGTGTTGGCGGCGTGTGAGAAGACGCTGTCTTCGGAGCTCATCGAAACTCTGGCAAAGCTCAATCAGTTCAGAGACAGTGCCAGGGTTCTTAGAGAGCGACATTTGAAAGGCATCATCGGAAATGCCCTTCATGATGTGGCGCACCTTGTCCGCTTCCGCCATCGTCGGGTTGACCCGGCGGCAGAGGTCGAGAATGTCCTCGATGTAGCTGGTGAACGTTTCACCTGCTTGCTGAGACCGGCTTCGTAGGCGTTGTTCTGCCCGAAGTTTGCGCACACGAGGGCGTCCAAAAACTGCTGCGATGTTGGTTTTGAAGGTCGTCCAAGTGGGGATATCAGCCTCGTGGTTTTGATACCACAGCTTGGCGACATCTGTTAGATAAAACATTACGGTGCCGAGCTTCATAAAATTCTCCCATTTGTTGGTAGCGCTGGCTCTTTCGTAAGATTCAAGCCAATCCTCAACGTCTTTCTCATCGGTGCCGTTGAAGATCTGGGGTTCGCGCAGAAGTTGGGCACCTGGACATACCATGGGCGGCGAAGCCGTGGGGGGTGTCGAGTTGGCTTTGTCAGGCATGACGGGCGGCAACTTTCGACTGCGCAATTCCAGGGCCGGGGAAAACCGCAGCAACCTCCACCGAAAATATGATAAAAAATTTGCAGTGGCTTAGCTCGGCTATGCCAGGATATATGTAGCGTTAGCAAAGGTTCAGCTCATTATTCTTAGATTTCCAAATTGTCTAGGATTATTAGCCTTCTTCTGTTCATTCTTCGTACGCTGAACCGCTAATTGCCAGGCAACTACTTAGGCATCCGATGAGATAAGCTTCTCGGCTCTTCTGCGCCGTTGAGCAGCATTTGCGCTCTCCTCCATGGCGTTACCCACCTGCAAACGCCAGTCAGAGGCGCTATCAAGCGGCTCCAGCACAGTGTCAGACGGCGACTGCACAGCGAAGGCGAATAGCTGCGCGCGCGCTGGCGCCAATACGTCTGCCATGGCTACGACGTCACTCCTCTGCAATGAGCAGACCAGCAGCGGCGAGTCACGCGTGGCGGTGGCGGAGTCTGCGCGCGCGCCCGCGCCAGTTTGTCTGCCGTGGCTACGACGCCACTCCTCCTGAACGCGCAGACAAGCAGCGGCGAGCCGCGTGCGGCGGTGTCGGAGAGCGCGTGATATGCCAGTTCCGGTGACCCAGCTGTGTAACATTGTAACATCACTGATCCTCGTGCATCCACGCGAAATCGGCTCCGGCTAGGCAAGTGTAGCTAACGCTACAAAACACTGGGCCGGGAGCGTCCGAACAGAGACAGCAAGAGCTGTACAGGCGCAGGCAGCGTTGCAGCAAACACAGGCTGGGCAGCTCCAGGTCGTGCCTCGAGTAGAGCTGGCGATGTGGCTGCAGCGCTGGGCATTCCCCTTCGCTGATAAAGGAACAAGAGAGAGCACGACGCACGTTCATATTTAGGGTATATTTACTGACGTAACGGCTGGCGGAACAGCCTTCGTCAAACTAACAAGTACATGTCAACGAGTTTCCTTATAAATACGATGTACATGAGATAGCATAGCACGGCGACGTAGATCAGCGATTACACAATTTATTGCGTGCAGTGCTCATTACGGTACAGTTAGATCTCATGCCGAAAAAATTCGGCAGATCCTACTCACTGTGGGAATCGATGTAATGCGAATCAGCCAGCAAAGAGCTGCATACATCGCCTTGTTTGTCTTTGAGCCAAATGAAATCATTCATGCCATGACATCTAGTCCACCATATGTCGCATGTTTGCCATGCACGCATGCATGCACAATCTAGTATACACCATGCCAATGAAACGAATATTTTCGTATATACAATGCATGACCTGTCGTTTATGTTCATCACGCACTCGTGTCATGCCATGCCAATTTTGGTATATATCCAGTTAACAAAACGGCCGGAAGCGCACCATGACAGTGGCATGTAAATCATACCGTACATGACATGCATAACATGATTCGCATGTTAAGACCTCTCATTTATGTTCGTCATACAGCCACATCGCGCAATACCAGTTTTGGTGTATATCAAGCTAGCGAAACGGCCGCGAGTGCACTATGAGCATGGCATGTAAATCATGTCGTACATGTCATGCATGTCATGATTTTTATGTTAACACCTTTCATTTACGTTCGTCATACAGTCGCTTCGAGTAATACCAATTTTGGTGTACATCAAGCTAACGAAACGGCCGCGAATGCACCATGAGCGCGGCATGTAAACGTGACATACATGACATCATGTCACGGTTTTCATGTTACCGTGACATTTTCATGTTCGTCATACAGTCGCGTCGCGCAACACCAATTTTGGTATATATCAAGCTAGCGAAACGGCCGCGAATGCACCATGAGCATGGCATGTAAATCATGTCGTACATGACCTGCATGTCATGATTGCCATGTTACCACCTCTCAGTTACGTTCGTCATGCAGTCGCGTCGCGCAATACCAATTTTGGTGGATATCAAGAAAGCGAAACGGCCACGAGTGCGCCATGAGCATGGCATGTAATGATGTCGTACATGTCATGCATGTGATGATTTTCATGTTAACACCTTTCATTTACGTTCGTCATACAGTCGCTTCGAGTATACCAATTTTGGTGTATATCAAGCTAGCGAAACGGCGGCGAATGCACCATGAGCGCGGCATGTAAAACATGACATACATGACATCATATCACGGTTTTCATGTTACCACCTGTTATTCATGTTCGTCATACAGTCGCGTCGCGCAACACCAATTTTGGTATATATCAAGCTAGCGAAACGGCCGCGAATGCACCATGAGCATGGCATGTAAATCATGTCGTACATGACTTGCATGTCAATGATTGCCATGTTACCACCTCTCAATTACGTTCGTCATGCAGTCGCGTCGCGCAATACCAATTTTGGTGGATATCAAGAAAGCGAAACGGCCACGAGTGCGCCATGAGCATGGCATGTAAATCATGTCGTACATGTCATGCATGTGATCATTTTCATATTACCACGTGTCATTTACGTTTGTCATAGAGTCGCTGCGCGCAATACCAATTTTGGTGTACATCAAGCTAGCGAAGCGGCCGCGAATGCATCATGAGCGTGGCATGTAAATGATGACATACATGACATGCATGTCATGGTTTTCGTCTTACCAACTATTATTCATGTTCTTCATACAGTCACTTCGCGCAATACCAATTTTGGTGTATGTCAATCTACTGAAACGGCCGCTAGCGCACCATGAGCGTGGCATGTAAAGCAGGTCGTACATGACATGCATGTCATGATTTTCATGTTACCACGTGTCAGTTATGTTCGTCATACAGAAATGTCTCGTCATACCAGTTTTCGTATAAATCCCTTCATATGAACGGCCGCGAGCGCCCAGAGATCATGTCATGTAAATCATGCTGCACATGACATGCGCGTCATGATTTGCATGTTAGGACCTGTCATTATGTTCGTCATGAATTCTTGTCACGCCGTACCAATTTTGGTGTATATGAAATTAACGGAACGGCCGCAAGAGCATAAGGCCATGGAATGTAAATCATGCTGTTCATGACATGCGTGTCATGATTTTCATGATATGACCTGTCATTTATGTTCGTAATAAGGCCATGTTATGACACACCAATTTTGGTATACATACGATTAACGAAACGGCCAGGAGAGCACAAAGTCGTAGGCGGCTAGATAGATAGATAGATAGATAGAAGATAGATAGATAGATAGATAGATAGATAGATAGATAGATAGATAGATAGATAGATAGATAGATACGCTCTAAGTCGCAGAAGTTCGCTAAGAAATGCTTCGCATTTAAAAGAAAAAAGCAATGTGTTGTTGGGGGCCTGTAGTCATAACACGACACATCGTTTGCTGCAGCGCGCGACTGATAATAATTACAAGCTCCTCATTACCGACACAGCTCAGTTTCGGTTTGACAGAGCTCCAAAAAACGACAAGCCGCCGGGTGCAACTATCACCACCTGGCGAGTGAAACACTCGGTCACGTGAGCACCCAGACAGTGACGCATTTCCGCGCGGTCTGTCGTCGTCGGGCTCATCGTCGTCTGATGGCGACGATTTTCTTGCGGCGGGGATGGAAGGAATTTTCGACGTGGCGAATCACTTCAGGTTTGACCCGCTGGCGAGGAGCGATTCGTCGGGAAGCGCGGTCAAAACAGAAATGGCGGCTACGACGTCATCATAACTTGTACCGGCTGAAGGGGAAGTAGGAGGGTCACCTCGGGTCACCTCCGAGGGTGTCAATGCATCAGGTGCGGCCTATAATGCTGGATCGCGCTCACGAACTTCAAAATTCATATAAGGTACCTTCCAAGCTTTATTCGCTGTCGATTATTTTTGCAGATGGTACACGCACGTACACGGGAAACCGATCAGCAGGCTATCTCGGCCGCGAATTTTGTGTCAGTACCCCTTTAAACACATGTAAGCATTATGTGCACTTTTTGATACGGTGGCTGACGACTATGAAGAATTATGGCAGAGCCCTTTGTAATGGGTTGGAAGCATTCAACAACCCACTCGTTGTGCAATTCGCATTGTGTGACGCCTGGTTACTGAATTCATGCTGCGTGACGCCTATATGTCCATTTTACTCTTCTACCACGCTATATTTCATATGTTAATTGTTGCGTTGTTATTGTGGTTCCTTCCCGACATGAAGCCTGTATAATGTCTTTTTGCAATTTTTCAAAGCAGTTTCAAGCACCAACGCAGAGGGGCAGGTTTGAACCCGTTCCATCCTGGAAACTTTTTCTTATATCGTGTGATACGGTTACGGACACCGGCGGCGGTGGCGGAGAACAACGGCGCCAAAACGACCCTTATTGTGGTCTCATTACAGCTTTCGCTGTAGTAAAGAACACAAGTACTGAATCAATTCTTCGCGCGAAAGCATACCTATGTAAGAACACGATATGGACAATTAGGATGCAAAAATGACAATATCAAAGCGCCGCGTGACAGGGCAGCCAGATTGTATGCCATTTGCTGAGCTCAGTTATTGCGAAGTGAATAAGATGAGTAGTCTAGGCTTTTTATTGGCGCATGCGCGGTAAATACAGTCTTGTATCAATACCGATGGTAACAGGGGTGATTTATGAGCGCAACTAACTGTAAAACATGGACACATAAATATACACAATCAAAGAGGCATTACAGGCAGTATCCAAACAAGCTTAACCGATGACGCCACGGGCTGTGGGTTCAAGCACAAAACTGAACTTAATTCATCAAGTGTCTCACTTATTCATAGCTAGCTGAGATAAACAGCGCAAAAGACGACGACAGAGTAAAGGAGGGACACAACACGAGCGCTGACTTTCAACTGAAAGTTTTATTGAAGAAGCACCAAACTTGTACATTTTCTTGCGCATGCTCTCACAAGGAAAGGAAAAAAGAAGAAAATTTCTGTGTGCCACGAGGCAACTTATCTCAACAACGTTAGCGGTTACTATAATTTAAAAAAGATATTTCAATGTCGTGCAGAGCAATTGACTGCTGACTGACGCAATTTTGTCCTGCCTTTTGAATTCTGTGGGCCTCGAATATTTCCCTTGTCAGCTGGGCCCGGTGGCGGAAAAGAACCCTCGTTCTCGAAAATTCTGGCGTGCATCCGCAGTCCCGGCGGTGTATGGCCAAGTGTGTCGCGGGCACTGTACTTCCATGTGAATTTTGGTGCTCCCTTAATCTCGTATTTACACAACGCCCCGTCTGACCAATATAAACGTTACCGCACGCGAAGGGTATGTTGTATACAACTCCTATGGCACATGGTACAAAGATATTCTTGTGCTTGATGGGGCATGCATTGTTCACCAACGGGCCTTTTTCTGCGCGTTTCTGCACCGCCGCGCAAACATTGCCGACCTTATTCTTGGCTGCGAAAACTACTTCAGTACCATGACGTGAACCCACCTTCTTCAGCCTATGTGACAATTGGTGAACGTAAGGTAGAATGACGAATTTCTTTTCCTTTTCTTTGGCTGGCGCTGGAATACCTTTCTAGTCACTCTTCAAATTTCGCATGAGCTTATCGCAAGCTAGCAAAACAACAACTTCCGGATAGTAAGCTTCTTTTAGCTTAAGGATTTGTGATTGTACGCTCGGCTGCACCTTATGATCACATGACTTAGTTATTGCATACTTCAAGGTGCAAAAGGCGATACCGTTTTTTACAATTTTCGAATGAGCAGAAGCGAAGGAAAGTAGGGGAAAGTGGATAGGAGCAACTTCACGAACAACGCGATTAATATTCTGAAAATCTTCAGGGAGAAGGCTCTTGGTTTAGAGTTTACATGATGGTGATGAAAAACATTTATTATAAAAAGAAAAAAGGAAGAGAGTTTGGGGGCCAAAGCATGACCCGCTACATGGTCGGCGTCCCTAATCCGGGACACTGCATGACGAGGCCCCGTCTCGCGCCCGTCGCACCAGAGCCCGTTGCGACTCCAGCGAGGAGCAGTTGAGGAGGACAGTCTCCCATGCCTCTCGTGAAGGGGTAGGGGAAGGGGGCAGGTGGGGATTTTTAGTACATGCCCGCACCATGTGGAAGATATCACAGGTCTCCCCACAGTGTGGGCACACCCATCCGTGTTCAGATCGTAGTGTTTTAATATTTCAGGACAGAGTAGAGTACCTGTCTGCAGACGCCTTAGAGTTCGCTCATCCGCCTTACTCAGCCCTTTGCAGGCGCCGGGAAAAGGCGGTGAGTGTCGCGATAATACGCGAGAATTTCTTTGAACCGCAGCAGCGGCGTATTGGCTCCGAGTCATAAGAGCCAGGGTGAGGAGCCCGGTGGGTAAGCGCTCGGGCGGCCGCGTCAGCGGCTCATTACCTCGTAAGCCCTGATGGCCAGGAGCCCATATAATTCGTTTTGGGGTCGGATCAATGGCAGCCCATTTTAGAATTTGGCCGGCTAAGGGGGATATCTCCCCTGCGAAGTAGTGAGCACATGCTTTACGGGAGTCCGTGATGATGACTTTCGAATTGGGATCGCACCGCAGCAAGGCTATGGCTACTTCCTAAGCTCGCTCTGATTTTGTGCTCGGACAGGAGAGAGACGTGTTTTTTCTGGTGAATTACAGAGCCGTTAAGATCCATCGGGCGAAGG
>NW_023616276.1:0-40001 GCF_013339695.2 Rhipicephalus sanguineus
TGCTGTCTACCTCGTTTTATCACCCTAGACGGAGGCAACAAAAGGAGCACACCTTTTCTCTCTCAAGAGGAACTTTAACTGTCCAATGGATATCTGAAAGGCGTTCACTCTGTACAATCTAGTGCAGATGCGCAGCAGGCGCTGACTGGAGCCCCACGAACGCACACAGTCAAGCCCAGCGAGTATCTAGTGATGATGATGACAACGAGTAAATAACTACTGGCCCGAACAGTGGTCGTAAAAGAACAATACTGATACTACCAGCTATAATTATTATAAGAACGAGTATCTACTGCAGGGTCTGCATTGAATACATTGGGGGATTTACGGGGATCTGATGAGTGGACCGTGCACAATGCAAAAGCGTGTCAGAGAAGACGGATGAGACGTGCGTTTTGCGCTTTAGGCGGCGACGAAGAATAACCAAGAACGAGAACAGGCAGCGCAAGAAATAAATGAAAGGGGAAAAATTCCGGAATATCCCACTCATTGTGGGAATCGGTTTCTTGCCAAATCACCAGTGAGGAGCTGCCTATGCAGCATTTTTGGCTTTTTAGTTGAGACATTTTCTGTACCGGTGGCCAGTTTTCCTACAAACAATTGTCCACCGTTTTTCAAGAGATCAGCTGTTACATCATCTCACCAGCGTTTTTTTGGACTATTTGCATTCCCTCCAATGCTTTCCTTACTTCCTCTGTGATTACTGGCTGGATGTATAATACATCAGTACTACTGCCATTATCCGTCCTGGTGTCCAGGCTACTGTACAGATGTCTGTAGAACTCCGCAGCTACCTAAACTATCTTATCCCTATTGGTCGTGACATTGCCTTCCTTCTATCTCAGTATATCTATCTGGTTTTCTGCCGTGCCCATTTTTCTCTTCAACCGCTTTCGGCTTCGTCCACTCTTCAGAGCATGTTTTAATTCTATCTGTATTATGCCTTTTTATGTCGACACTTTACGCCTGTTGATTAGCTTTGAAAGCTCTACCAGTTCTATTCTGTCAGGTTAGATGCTTTCATGCTTTGCTTTTTTATAATGACGTCTATAGTCTCCTGGAGAGCTCACCAGTGTCTTGTCTGACGACCGTGCCTCCGACTTCTGTTGCACGCTGTGTAGTTATACTGGTAAGGTTATCATTCATTCCGTGAATGTTCAGGCAAGCTTCCTGGATTACAGCCGAGTGGGCTCTGCAGCCAGATCCTGTACTCTGTACTTCGCGTTTGAGTGCTGAATGATTCACTAGTATCACGCAGTTTGCCCTTAGAAATTAAAGACCGGATAGAGATCAGTCTTAGTGAGCGCAAGAAACGCAATGAGCCTGCGAGACGAAACCACACTTACCACCGCGCGCCCACGCACGTGTAGATGTGTGAGCAATAGCCTAAAAAATCTTGGAAAGAAACTAAAGGTTAATGGCATTTCGGGCATCGGCCCAGGGTGGCAGCACTTGCTGGGCACCCTGGGCCGATGCCCGAAATGCCATTAACATTAGTTTCTTTCCAGATTTTTTTAGGCTATTGCTCACACATCTACACGTGCGGGGGCGCCGGTGGTAAGTGTGGCTTCGTCTCGCAGGCTCATTGCGTTTCTTGCGCTCACTAAGACTGATGGAAAACTGGCGCAAATTTCCAAACATGCAGACGCGGCACCGTAGTACGGCATCGACCATTTGGGGACCTGTTTGCGGAACTCACGCAACACCCGAGTAATTGTAAATGCTATTACACGGGTGTCCTTGCATTTCACCATCATCCAGACGTGGCCAAATAAGGCTGGGAACCGAACCCACGTCCTCGAGCTTAGCAGCGCGGTGACTGACGTGCTTAGTTACCAAGGTGGGAGATTTTGAACACAGACAGTAGTATCGCACTAAATCGATTCTAAGCGGGGGATTGACCGAGGGCTCGTTTCTAATGGAACCAACAGAATGAGCTAAGGAGGGCATAGGGGACTATAATTGTGTGTTTTAACTGTCGTATACTAATTATGAAGTAAAAGGAAATGAATGAAAGTGAGTGAGAAATATACTTGCCGCAGCTAGGGATGGAACCTACAGCCCTCGGGATGCGCGTCCCATTACTGTACCAAATGAACTACAGCGGCGGTCGCTTTCACATTCACTTCTATCGGGTAGGTATGTCAGTGTAATCCTCGGGAGTGTTAGCAGAGCTGTACGCAGCCAATACGGCGAATGATGTGCGGCACAACTCTGACAGCTTCGGCACGTGCGTCCAGTGGAATACAAGTGGAATATAAACCTTTGGTCACTACAAAATGCTTGGAAAGTGGAGGTGTTGGGAAACGTGTAAGGTGTGAAGATGCTTGCAATAGAGTGTTGTAAATGAAACCTACCTGGCCTGCTGGCACAGGGTGTTCAGGATGGCGCGCCAGCAGGCCGGTCACCTCGTGCCACACGTACAGCAAGTCTGCGTTTTTTTTACAGAAAAGAGCAGTTGTCAAGCTTGTGAACACCAAGGCACTTGTTGGTCAGCACTGAAATATATACCCCTCAGAGTTGCAGCCAAACGATGGAGCAAAACTGTGTAGTGGTAGAATGCCTGCTTAGGGATACAATGCCTGTTGATTGTTTTTACCCGCAAAAGCCCGTGTTTTGTGACTTTGAGTAAAAATGTGTGGTTCCAGAAGATATTTTCGTTGACAAGCACATTGCGAATTAAAAAAAAATTGTAACAGTATTATGTAGCTGGCTGAGACATAATAGTTTAAGGAATAAAACGACGGACACAAGAAAGAAGACGAAGACAAGCGCTTTCGTTGTGTTCGTCGTTTCATTCCTTGTGCTATTATATCACAGCCAGTTATGTCTAGTATGTCTCAGCCAACTAGCCCAATATTTAATCCTTTTAGAGTATTATGTACCTCTAAGCAAACAGTTTTAAAACTTCTCGAGCTTTTCATTACTAGCGGGTACTTGACTACCAACAACTGACGATCGTCTAGAGAAGACAACTGGCACCACCCAATCCGCTTTTTTCACGATGCCACAGCGCACGCGCTATTCCCCTAGCGGTAAAGTCGCGAAACGCCTCTTGATCCTTGGAGGCTTTCGCTTCTGGGGAACCAGTTGCCTGGCCCCTACAAAAATCCTACCAAAACGGCAGACGGGACAGGAAACGTAAATGGTGGATCCCACGAAGTCTGTTTGCTAGTTTTCTTTAAGCCATGCATACGTACACCCAAGTGATTTTACCATTTATGGACATGTCTTTTCAGCACGGCTTATTATTTATGACATGACACAAAACGGTCAAGCTCTGGCATGTTGCATTTTGCATTTTCACTGTCAGGACTGATAGAATAGTAAATCTATCTGGGCTTTTTCAATCTGATGCTACACTACTGCGTCAAGCCGCATAAGCAAGCCATGTGAGTGTTCCTCATCAGGGTTTCAACGTTCAATTAAAAACCGCGAATGATGGCCACTTATGTTTTCTATGGATTCATAAGGTTGTTCCTAACAACGCGGGCGCCTCGAACCATTCCCCTTCTTTAGTTTACCTTATTTTAAGAAGTCAGATATGACCTCGTACTCGTACGCTGCCGCTCTTGCAGCATAGCAAAGCGACGGTGACTGGGCATAATTGGCGAGGCCAGCTAATCTAGATGATGACCAGGATTGTTGCTATTGTAAAGCGAGTGGCTACTGGAAATACATAATTAAACTTTACGTATTTGTATGCGGTTACTTACATGTATATGCCGCTGCATCCTGAAAGGTCTGCGTATCATACTTCGAGTTTCAATAATCCCTTTCACCAACTCCAATAAAATATTCACAACGCTTGATCAGTTACCAAACCGGACCATTTTATGATGCAATAAAAGTTAATGTTATTTTATAACATACAGGACTTCGCCATATACATTTGAAAATTCATTCTGCGCGTGTCACAAATTCTGGCACCAAGCAACACTGGCTGTGCTACCCACACAGTGTCCTAGAATTACCTACAAGGAAAATTGGTGCGGGACGCTGTTGTCCAACGACAATTCTTCGACAAAATCAGCGAAGTGGCACCGTTCTCGGAGAGCATCAACACCTTAAAAGTGTTTATTCTACCATAGTGCTTCAATCAAGCTGTTGAAGTTTGAGTTCCAGCCGTGCCGAGCGTCCGCGAAATTGGCGAAGCGGGTGAGGGCAAAGCGAAGAGAGGGGGAAAGCATAGCAGAGCAAGGCATTGCTAAGAGAGGGCGGAGAGGAGCAGCCGAGCAGGGCCGCCTTTGAGTCCTCTCGGGTTGGGTTGGGGGGGGGGATATGGATTGAGCTGGCATGTCCGTACCATGTGGCAGGTGTCAGCCATCTCACAATACTGGCAGAGATCGGAAAAGGAAGAGTCAAAATGTTTGAGCACTGCCGGGCACAGTAGCGTATTGGTGAATAGCCGGAGAATTCTTTCCTCCGCCTTCTTGAACCCTTGCAGGACGCAGGAAAGCGGTGGTGGGACTCTCAATAATGGGTTGTTACATATTTAAAAGTGAGGAGAGGAGAGTTTTCTTCTGAATGAGAAGGGTCATCGGTGGGCGAGGCAGGGGTCCGGGGAATGAGTGCGCGGGCGGCAACGTGCGCTGCCTTTCTGCCTGCCAAGCCCTAAACGCCGGTAGTCCAGATTAGTGAGCGGGAGAAGGGGTAATGTACCCGCGGACAGGGTCGAATAATATTTCTCGAGTGACTGTCTCCCGAGTGAGTGAGCAGTTCGTTGAAATTAAAACGAGTGTATCTAGAATGCTGAATGTTAGTTCTGGTGTGCGACAGGGCAATGTGTTGGGGCCACTATTATTCCTTATATATGTAAATGATTTAGTGCAAGCAATCCCTCACCTTTGCCCCCCCCTCCCCCCTTGGTGGGGAACCCTGCGCACGGCTATGTTTAGGGATCACTCTTTTTCGTGATATGTCGTGGCGGGCACACATTTCGCCCTTCAGCTTTTCGGAACTGCGCTTTTTTTTTTAAAAAGGAACGTTAAACGTCAAGCGTATAATGCTATTATTAGACCTCACGAAAGCTCATAACATCCCCCCCATTGTTCGTTTGCGAGACAATTTTGATGAAGCCCTTGAACACCATTTGTCGTGTTGAATATTGCATCATTGAAACTTATATTACTTGTCGTGCGAGTGTTGTTCTAAACTATGTGTGCTGTTTTTGTTTCTTTGTTAAATATCGTACTAGCGAAACTGACGTATTGCATGTAGTGCGGTATTGTTATAAATTATTTCTGTGCTGTTCTTCTTTGTAATTCCACTCCTGGCCTGAAGTATTGTGAAATAAAAAACTAAAACAAACATGGGTAGTGGATATCCTAATTCTAGTTGGCATTAAGCCTGGGCCGAAAAACGTAATGCGTAGGATAGGCAACCATGCGTTAGAGCAAGGAATGGTTGCGAACGAATGGGAAATTCAGGCGAGGGCAGCAGCGAGATAGATGGAGAAGAATTCTAAAATGCAATAAGTTCGCACTAGGTATGGTAAATAGGAGATCGTGAGGAGAGGCCTTCGTTCTGCAGTGGAGATAAAATTGGCTGACAATGATGGTCGCGGATAGATGTGAACAAAAACGACGCTTTTTCTCCTCTGTCGTTAACGATGCCGGAGTTTTCAATTCGCGCTTTAGCTCGTCTTAAGGGCGTCCTCTCACCACTACCAACTGTTCAGCATTATGCATTGGTTTATGAAAACGCCCTTTATGCTTCACTAAACAGAAGAATCCCAATATGTTCGCTGCCTTACAGGTCTGTTTTCTGGCGAAACACTGACATACTCCACTACATGGTCCTCACCCCTTCCATGGAGGAAACTCTAGTACAAAGGTAAGGGCAATTCTATGTCCCCATCTTACCGCTTACTTTTCGCCGGCCCTCTTTAGAAGGAGCTGTCACTATAATAAGAACGGCACCTCGAGTCCCCCTCGTTTGTGGCACCCTGACCAAGCATGGGCTGCGCAGGCTGTGTGCCAGCTAAGACCAACGTACCTATAAATATTCCAGGCGACCATTCTCAAACCCAGGAACGCGTATGGAACTTCCTGCCATGTATGATGATAATGATATCTGTTGCCATCCCCTTTGGCGGCGCCATGTAGCGAACTAGCTCGTTCACGCCAGAGGCCCCTTGACGAGAACACTTGTCCAGTTTTTCGCCATACACCATGCGCTGACGTGAGGTTAGACATCGTGTACGTTAAATGCCGCATTCAGCTACACTTTTTTTGAGCAATTAGTTGAATTTTGTTAAACGCTGTCCACGCAACAATGGAAAGCGGTAGTGCGAAGCAATCGGCACTGTAGAAAGTGAGCGTACGCTGACGACCGACACCAAGTGAACTGGCCAATGGCAGTTTTCTGAACTTACCTATGACTCGCCAAAAGAGCAAACGCAATTGGATGGGGCAAAATGTAGGCTTGGTCCCCGTACCCGTATTCCGGCGCAGTCTTCACCTTGCAGTCCTGCAACACCCGATTCATTCAGGTTGAGTTGTGCTGCGAGACCCTTGTATCATTCTATGAACACTTTGCCCAAGTTTCACTTTCAGTTACCCTGCATCCCGCGTTCAGCGTATTTCACAAGGAGTGCTTGGACGCGAAACCTGCGCGTTCTTTCACGCATGCACTTCTCGCGCTGCAAATAACTTGTGACAGCGCTAGGACAGATATTTGTAATAACTATGAAAAGCAGCATATGGTTGAGCACACATCGTTACAAATGAAATCTTACACAATACTGATACCCTGTATCATCAGTCTATGCGCGAAACATCTGAAGCCCCCTAGCATGCTTCTGTATGCTGCACAATATCGATACGCGCGCTTGCTAAAATCTTTCACAGTGATTATGTCTGACTGCATAAAACTTGCGCGTGCTATCGTTCGGCACGATCGCCCACTTTCCGTTATTACAACATTTCCACTGTATTCGACGCTTCTAAACACAATGAATGCGTCACGCTAATAGCCATCTGCATTCCAGATTTATATACGCGAGCTACAGCGATTACGGTTGAAAGTATACAGTTGACACACGTATGAAATACAAAGCGTTCCACTGTAAAGCAATCCTGTATTAATACCCGGGGTTTCACGTGCCAAAACCCCGATATGCTTATGAGGCAAGGCGTAGTCGAAGGTTCCGGAAATTTAGACCATCTGGTGTTCTTTAACGTGCACCTGAATGTACGTACATGGACGTCTAGCAATTCGCCTCCCTCAAAATTGCACCTCCGCGGCTGGGATGAAACCCGCGTATTTCCGGTCAGCAGCAGAGCACCGTACAACCATTGTACCACCGCGACAGCCCGCTGGACGCAAGTTCATCCACGAAATTGTTAAATGTGTTAACTATGTAACCTGCTATGCTACCATGATGACATCATTCGGATTGCGAATCACACTGAATCTGCCTTGAACGAAAGAAGAGAATTTTAACGGCTCGTTTCTTTTGTTTGATAAAACCTTACGGAGAACCAACAGACTACAAGGAAGGTATAGGGGGCGTTAATTGTACTGTTTTAACTGTACTGTAGTAATTATATAAACGTGAATAAAGTGAAGTGGACGAAAAGACAAAATCCTGCCTGCAGGGACCGAACGTGCAACCTTCGGATAACGCGCCCGATTCTCTACCAATTGAGCTACGGAGGCGGTCGTCCCCTCGTCCACTTTATCGGGTATTTATGAGCACGGAGACCTGGAAGTGTGTGCGCCACTCGCCGCCATGACGGCGAGTGTGGAACTTGCGTTTCTGAATGTATGTTCGCATTTCAAAGGTGAGGTTCATTTACGCCTGAGCAATGTGCGGCACAAATCCTTACAGCTTCGACAACGTGCGCCAGTAAGAATAACCAATGTAATTAATCTTTGGTCACTACAAAGGGCTTGAAAAGCGAGGTTGGAAAGTTACGAGGACGTTCCCAATAGACTGCTGTAAATGAAAACCTACCTGGCCTGGTGGCAGCAGCTGTCGAGAGTCGCATACGTGTAGGCGAGGCCTTCACCAAGCCGGTGGTCGTATAGCACCCCCGATGGCAGTTGGAAAATCAGTACCGATAGGTGGCCCACCTGTAGGTAGGCCTGTCACCTCCTCCTGCCACACGCACAGCAACTGCGTTTTTTTAACGCAAACATCACTCGTCAAGCTTGTCAACACCAAAGCACTGAAATATTTGCCCCTAAGAGAGCAGCGAAACAAGGATCAAAAGGCGTAGTGAATGAACGCCTACATAGGCCTACAATGCACATGCTTTGGTTTTTTTGTTACTAGCAAACAAGCCTTGTTTTGAGACATGACTAAAAAACGCGGTCGCAATAGTTAACAGCAAATCTGTTCGTTGAAAACCACATTGGGCATCAAAAAATTGTAACAGTATACATAATGCACCTCTCAGAAAACAGTCCTATAATTTTTCTCAACCTTTCTCTCACTAGCGCGGTACTTGCCTGCGAACAGTTGACGACCGCGACAGTCGAGACACAATCGGCTGACATAGCAATGGCACGTCTCTTTTCCCAGTTTCAAGTCATGTACATATCCGCCCAATTAAATCTTCCTATTTGTGGACATTTGTATTCAGCCCGGCTTATGATTTCTGCCTTGGCACGAAACGGGTAAGCAGTGGCATTGTAATCAAACCTTGATGAATACAAAGAGCTTGAAAACCGGGGTTCTGTTAATGAAAACCCACCTGGCCTGCTGGAATCACGTGTTGAGGACCGCATACGGGTAGGCGAGGCCTTCACGAAGCCGCTGGTCGGATAGCACCCCCGATTGCAGTAGGAAAAGCAGTACCGACAGGTGGCCCACATGCAGGCCCGTCACCTCGTGCCAAACGCACAGCAACTGCGGTTTTTTACAGCAAACAGCCGTGGTCAAGCTTGTCAAACAACACCAAGGCACTGGATGGTCAGCACTGAAAGATATGCCGCTAAGAGAGCAGCGAAACAAGGGGAAAAAGGCGTAGTGTATGAATGCCTACATAAAGGCGGTTGTAATAGTTAAAATATCTTTTCGCTGAAAACCACATTAGGCATAAAAAAATTGTTAACATCATAATGCACCCCTCAGAAAGCAGTCCTACACTTTCAAGCTTTTCCTCACTAGCGGGTACTTGGCTGCCAACATTTCACGACCGGAACAGTCGAGACGCAATCGCCTGGCACTGCAATGGTACTACCGCGCTTAGTATGAGCTGCAACATGCGAGCGCGTGGCCGAGCGCTCTGCAAGGTTGTACAGTGGCGTCGATCATGGCATATTTTCGAGTTATCAGGAGAGAGTTTGGCTGTCCGTGCGAGTGCGCATAGCCTCCATTTGCTTTCACGCACGCCCTCGTTTTGCCCTGCGGTGATAGCAGCTACGAAAATAACTTCGAGGGTGAAAGCAAGCAAGTGGGGGCCATGCGCGCACGCAGGGACAGCCAAACTCCATCTCGATAACTCGAAAATATGCCATGAACAGCGCCACTGTACAACATTGCAAAGCACTCGGCCACGCGCTCGCGTGATGTAGCTCATACTGAGCGCGATAGTACGTCTGCTTTGCTAGTTTCCTGTCATGCATATATTCGCCCAATTAACTCTTCCAATTTGTGGAATGTTCAGCACAACTTATTCTGCCCTGGCACGGAACGGGCCAGCACTGGCAGTTCACAGTCAGGAATAAGAGAATAGTAAAGCTCTGAGATTGTCAGTCTGATGCAAGGCACTACTGCGTCAAAGCACCATGAGCAAGCATGTAAGTGTTCCTTGATAAGGCTTGTCCAATGCAATTTGTTTCCTTAATATCACAATGTCAGCCTTTCCAATTTGATATTTTCTATGGGTGAACAAGGTTGTGCCTAAGAAAGAAGTGGGCTCCTCGACGCAGTCTCTTTTAGCCTACCTTATTTTAAGCTAAGTTAAATATGTGTTCGCGCTCGTACGTTGCCGCTGTTGTGGTTGTTGCAGGGTTTTTTTTCTTGTTTTTTGAAGCGACGGTGACTGGGCATGTTTGGCGAGGCAAGCTAATCCAGATGGTGTAGAGCGAGATACTACTGCAAACACGCCATTACACTTTACGTATTAGATTATTAGGTTATTCACACATTTTTCTTCACCTTGAAATGCCGGGACATGTTTCTGTATTTAAAACCCATTTTGTTAACTGCAATATAAAATGTTCACAACGCTTGATCAGTTACCAAGCCTGCGTATTTCATGATCCAGTAAAAGTTAACGATATCATAACCTACAGGCTTTCGCCATGTACATTTGAAAATTCATTCTTCGCGAGTCACAAATTCTGCAACTAAGCAACACTGGCCGTCGCACCTATAGTGTCTTACAATTACCTAACCGGAAAAGTGGTAGTGGGTGCTATTCTATGATGACTATGCTTCGGCATGGTGACCGAATCGGCAACGTTCTCGGTGAGCCTCAACACCTTGAAACGCCTAAACAGGATACTGACCACCTATCCTGCCGTGAATATTGACGACTTGCACTTGGTGCTTCAATGCACCAGACAAGGGCATATTTCTAATGTGTTTATGCGATATCTGCTTAATACAATTATTTCGACGAGTGAGTCCCAGGCGAAATCCGGTCCTAGCTCCACACAAACGCGACTAAGCCTCGGGACCGCGCGCACGCCATTAAATCATGCAGAGCCTGTCTACTACGCCGGCCGCTACGACTCCGTGCACAAGCTCTGAATAAGCGCTCTCATATCAATTATAGTACTAAACAATGGAAGCACTCGGAACTCAACTTTTCGCTTTTATTTTCTCAAGAGGCCTTTAATTGTCCCGGATAGGTATCGGGAAAAGCGTTCGGTTGCTCTGATCCTAGTATAGATAGCATGGGTATGGGTGATTCCATGGGTACCTGCGATTAGTGAAGCATGCATAATGGGCGCATACTCAGGTGGTGTAAAGATTAGAAAAAAGGCAATGGCTTAGTATGCGTGAGGGCTTTAGGCGACGACGAAGAAGAATGAAACACGAGAAAACGCGGCGCAAGGAATGAGTGAAAGGGGGAAACAATGTTGAGATTCCACCTTAGCCAGCAATGTGCCTTGGTAGTTCCTTCTCCGTATTGCATTTCTATTCATATTGGAAACAAGCGATATTTAGAAATAGCTTATTGAATTGCAAGAAGATATAGTGGCTATCACGTGAGCACTGACTGACGACCACTTCCAATTTCCATTCACCACTTGGAAGTAAAAAGTACCTCCGCAGTGCCCTATAAGAGCGAAAAGCAACGAGTGATACCACATTGTGCGCTTCAGCGCATAAAGCGTACACCAGGGGAGGTATTTTAACGCGACAGCATTAACCGGCTCGGTTCGCAGGAATTCCTGTGTCGGCGTCGGAGTTGTTGGTCGTGAGCGATAAAACATCTCGTCCGTGACCAAAAAACTGAGGAAGATGCACATAAAATAAACAGCAAAAATCTTCAGTTCGAGTAAGAATCGAACGCATGCCATCTGCGTGGCAAGCAGGTGTTCTACCAAAGAGCCACGATATTGCTTGAAATAGCTTGGGAAAAAACACTATATGAATGTCATGTAGTGGTAGGAGTCTCCTTAACGCATGTATTATTGCGTGGCAGAAGCGTAGGATCTCGCCAAGCCTCAAAATATGTGAATTGCGCTACGAGTGGGTGTTTTAAAGGCCCACCCATTACAAAATGTTCAGACATATTTAATCATCAGCCGCAAAAGCATGAAGAATGTGAGCAGCTGCGTAGGTTCGCGTGTTGCCTTACGGACGCGTAGTGGGCCCTTCACCGATTCGCGAAAGAAATAATTATGGCGTAGCGGACAACTGCATTTGCAGTAGACTTTCTGGGATAGTTTGAAACGGCCAACGTTAAGGGCACAGTCGGTCGTTTCCTCACGGCACGGTTGAGGCATGCTCCGAAAACCGAAGCCAGAGAAGGCGATGCGCACGGGTCCCGATTACGCTATCGCGTTCTGCCCTTGAAGGCGAAGCTCAAGCGTCCTCCATTTTTTGTACGTGTTCTGCGATAGAATTGAACAGAACGAAACGTAACGAGAGGACGACACGGAGCCGCACGGGATTGGCCGAGGCTCGTCTGGTGGTCAGACGTGGGAATAGCAACCGGAAATGGCAGTGCTGTGAAGCATTTTTGCAAGGAATCACAGCACGGACGGAGGCACCGTTTCGGTCCGATAGAACGGATGTATAGCGGTCTCCGTACGACTTGGACTCAATCAAAACGTTAGCGCTAGGGTCGGAGAATTGAATTATCCTGCTTTATGTTGGCTTACTCCAATCCCACGCCAATAGTTTGCGAAATCACAACCATCCCCCCACCACCAGTGTGGATGGATGGATGGATGGATGCTATGAGCATCCCCTTTATAACGGGGCCGTTTTTGTCGAGCGTGGTGGCATGTGCGCCACCACACTCTACAAAAAGCACTTCTTTTGAAATTGGTCCAATGCCTTGTCAACATCGATTAAATCGATGTTACCATAAAAAAACATTCACATCCCAGCTCCCTGCCCCTTACGGCAGAGACCCTTCTATGGCCACCATACTAACAGTCTCTTAGTTATTTCTATTGCGAAAGTGGTCAGCATACCATGGTTGTCCCTAAAACCCATGGTTTTGCGTAGGCTCGTTCCCAAACATACACCTGGGTGGTATCTCCACATTCAATCAGAACATGCTCCGTCGTTTCCTTAGCTTCCTCACAGCGTATACAGAATCGCGCTTTATAACTACGCGTTCTAAGGCACGTGGATGGATGCATGGATTCTATGAGCGTATCCTTCATAACAGGGCGGTGACAAGTGTGCCACCAGGCTCGAAAAAAACTTTCATTTTTTCTTTTTTTTTGTGGCCTAATGCCTCTACTTCGATAAAGTCGATCTTACGACAGGAAAAAAAAACGGAAATTATCAGCCCAGTTCTCTGCCCTTTACGGCAGACTGTCCTTATTTTTTTCCAATATTTATTTTTTGCCCTTTCTCTATAATTTTCTGCCACCAATACTCTAACAGTCTCTTATTTCAATCGCGGGTGTGTTCAGTTTTCACTGTAGTCCCTAAATCCCAAGGCTTCATGTAGGCTCGTGCCCAAACGTACACCTGGGTGGATATCTCCACATTCAATAAGAAGAGGCTCCGATGTTTCCTTATCTACTCCGCATCATGTGCATTGTTCTTTACAAAATCTCGCGTTATAAGTACGCGTTCTAAGGCAACCCGACCTCGCTTCATACAGTAAAGCGTTTGCCCTTGAATTATCTTAAAATGCTTCCCTCCTTATTTAATTTTTGCCCTTTCGGTGGTTATTCAAGCCGGTTTTTTCTCCGTAGCTGTCGCCCAGGAAATCCTCTCCGCCGTTAAGCGAAAAGTTACTTTTCGCTTAACGGCGGAGAGGATTTCGGCGGAGAGGAAAAGAGGATTTAACGGCGGAGAGGAAAAGTTACTTTTCCCAGTACCTGCACTCCAGCATTCTTTCACGTATCTACTTTCTAGCACTAAAATTGTCTCGTAATAACCCCATGGTTCTAAGTTTCGCGTAAACGCTGCGAGAAGATTTTATAATAGCTTTATTAAGGCGCGCTACATGGCTGAGTAAACGTCGATATGCCATATCAGTTAACGTTACAAACAAAATGTTACGTATTTTCTGTTATACGCAAAACTCATAAGCACTTAAGAGCTGCTTCTGCATGTTACACGTACAATACAGACACGCAAATTGTACATGTTTTTCACAGCGACTATGTAGGACCCCCTAAAACTGCTGCCGGTTTTATCGCACTGTTCAGGCCCCGTGTTGATATATTGGAACCGCTGCAATGTTAGCTACGCTTCTAAGCACAGCGCATGCGCGACGGGGAAGGCTGATTCATGAGATTTGTCCCACCAAATAGCCAAAGGCTATGAGGGACGCCGAGCAGTGACGGGCTCCGGACAGCTTTGACTGCCTGACGTGCTTGCTCGCCAAGCTTCTTACGCTCGCGCCTTGTCCGTTGTCGGTGGCCTGTACACTAGTTCTCATTGGTCCCGCCATAGGCGCAGCTGCGCTCTCCGGTGATTTCAAGAATGATCACTAGATGGAGCGCCACCGCTCAAGGCGGCGCATACCACCCTAGGCGCGTGCGCTAGTTAGATAGGTGACAGCTAGAGGGCCGCGCCTCTCGTTGGGCGTAGAGTCACTGGAAAATTTGAGAGTACCGCAAAGGTAGGCTGCACGCGGGCAACATTGGGCGGCGGCGGCCATTTCCCTTCCGGACCGTGCAGCGCGTTGCTAGCGTGTGTTGAGAAGTGACTGATCTTTTCGCCTCGATGCCGTGTTACGGTCGGCGTAACTTCAATATGTGTGTGTGTGTGTTTCTTCAAAAGGATATCAGAAGTGATTTCGAGTCATCGAGAGCCATGAATCGACTGCGCGGTAAGCGGTGTAGCTAATGAAACGTGCGGCGAATGTGCCATGTGCTCGCGAACTCTCATCGTGGCTTCATCGGTCTCTTTTGGTTTCACGGCCGGGTGTGTTCGCAAGGTCCGGAGCTGTATAGTTGCATTAGCGTAATGACTGTGCGAGATGCCATTTACTTCGACAATTGGTGAATGTTGACTGTTTGCGCTAGCCTTGCAGTCGGTGTTCAGGTTCATTTCGTAACACATTCCAGAACATTATCGAACATTCAGCATTGCGTCCTTCGACTGATCGCTGACGCATACCTTACTTGCGCACCATGCTTGCTGTTCAGCTGGGTGTTATCTGTAATAGAAGTGGTGTGTGTACGGTAAGAGGAAGTTGTGCGTGAAGTATATGTCTCGGTTCGGAACGCCAGCAGCCGAACGCACGGGCGAATCGGCGTGCGGTAGGTAAGGTGCATCTTATTTTGCCAATACATTGTCATTTCTTAACAGATAGGTAGAAAATAGGCCATCGAATATGATTGACGTCACTACTCAGTTGTTTGATTTCCTATTTATTGTCTCCTTAATATTCCCAACGTTGCAGTGCATTTGCAAATATTTTGCTGTGTTCCGACAAAGTTTTTTTTTCTTTTCTTTTGCGTTGCCAGCGCGTAAGCAGCTGGGGTTCGGCTTCTGCAGTGCTTTTAATTTTAACCTTTTTTTTGGTAATGCACTCTTGTTGAAACTTCCTCGACGCAGTGCTTTATGTTATTTTGATCAGAAATAGCAAATCCCGAAACCTTTTAACGCGCATGCTACTGCAATACAGTATGTATATAGATCTGGGGCTCGCATGAAATCGATTCCCTCAATGCGTGGGAGGATAAGCCGATTTTATTATTCTTTTTTTTTTTGCTGTGACCATTTCTCACCCACTAAACAGTATTGCAAGGGTACGCCCGGCGCAATGCAGCATTACCAACATTTAAAAAAAATAAAGTACGCCTAATAACATTGCCTTGTACCAACTTTATCAACAGAGTTCCACGCTTCAGTTTTGCGCAGTGGCAAATGATCATGCGACAATTGCGTTCAAGGTATACAGTAAACAGTTATTTTAATGAGTTTCGATTTCGCTGTCGTGCGCGACACGCTTATAACTCGAAATGCATGCACAATCTGTTCAACAGATCGAGATATAAACAGCCGAGCAAATAGAAAGGTACGTAGTATGCTGAACATAGCGAACAGAAAAGGTGAAGTATCCTGTTGCATGAGAGCTTTTCCAGCAAAGTTTGTGTAGTTCACTACAGAAAGGAGTGTTCTTCGAGGGGGGCGAATTCATTTCGCGGCCAACTATGCAGCCACGTACAACGACGCTCTTTGACGTAATGTTTCCCACACGAAATGCAAAAATATACGAAATTCCCGGAGTAGCTCCAGCAACGTTCGTTTACTGGTGAGCTACTCTCTGGCATCTGCATGACGCGTTTAAAAAAGCGACGAAGTACTTCTAGGGACCGTGGTACTTCTAAATGTCCGGCCGCGCTCTGCATTCAAAGCAACTGCACCCAAAGCGCTTGGAAGGGATATGGAGGCGAGAGCTCACGTGATGCGAGTAAGCCAATCGCGTCGGCGGCGGCGCGCGGAAAACAGATGCGATACTCTGAAATTTTTCTGGTGACTCCTAAAAAAACTTGTCCACCGTTTTCAAGAGATCAGCTGTTACATCATCCTCATCAGCTTTTTTCACTATTTGCATTCCCTCCAATGCTTTGCTTACTCCCTTTGTCATTACTGGCTTGATGTATAATACTTCAGTACTACTGCCATTATCGTCGTGGCTGTCCAGGCTAATGTACAGACGTCTGTAGAACTCTTCAGCTACCTTAACTATCTTATCCCTATTGGGCGTGACATTGCCTTCGTTCTATCTCAGTGTACATATCTGGTTTTCTGCCAGTGCCCATTTTCTCTTCACCGCTTTTCGGCTTCGTCCGCTCTTCAGAGCATGTTCAATTCTGTCCGTATTATGCCTTTTTATGTCGGACACTTTACGCCTGTTGATTAGCTTTGAAGGCTCTACGAGTTCTATTCTGTCAGGCTAGATGCTTTGATGCTTTGCTTTTTCATAATGAAGTCTATCGTGTCCTGGGAGAGCTCACCAGTGTCTTGTCTGACGACCGTGCCTCCCACTTCTGTTGCACGCTGTGTAGTCATACTGGTAAGGTTATCCTTCATTCCGTGAGTGTTCAGGATAGCTTCCTGGGTTACAACCGTCTATGGGTTCTGTAGCCAGATCCTGTATTCTGTACTTTCCGTTTAAGCGCAGGATCATTCCATAGTATCACGCAGTTAGCCTTAGAAATGAAAGGCCGGATAGACATCAGTCTTAGTGAGCGCAAGAAACGCAAAAGCCTGCGAGACGAAACCACACTTACCGCCGCGCGCCCACGCACGTGCAGATGTGTGAGCGATAGCCTAAAAAAATCTTGGAAGGAAACTTAAGGTTAATGGCACTTCGGGCATCGGCCCAGGGTGGCAGCACTTGCTGGGCACAAAAAAAGTTTGAAAACTGGCGCAATTTCCAAACATGCAGACGCGGCAACGTACATGTACGGTATCGACCATTTGGGGACTTGTTTGCGGAACTCACGCAACACCCGAGTAATTGTAAATGCAATTACACGGGTGTCCTTGCATTTCACCATCATCCAGACGTGGCCGAATAAGGCTGGGAACCGAACCCACGTCCTCGAGCTTAGCAGCGTGGTGACTTACGTGCTTAGCTACCAAGGTGGGATAATTTGAACACGGACATTAGTATCGCACTAAATCGATTCTAAAGCGGGCGATTGATCGAGGGCTCGTTTCTAATGGAACCAACAGAATGAAGCTAAGGAGGGTATACAGCACTATAATTGTGTTTTACCTGTCGTATAGTAACTATGAAGTAAAAGGAAATGAATTATAGTGAGTGAGAAATCAGCTTGCCGCTGCCGGGGATCGACGCTACAGGCTTCGGATGACGCCTCCCATGCTCTACCAATTGAACTACAGCGGCGGTCGCTTTCCCATTCACTTTATCTATTAGGTATGTCAGTGTAATCCTCGGAGTGTTAGCCAGAGCTGTTCGCAGCCAATACGGCGAACGATGTGCGGCACAACTCTGACAGCTTCGGCCACGTGCGTCAATAAGAATGGCAAGTGGAATATAAACCCTTGGTCAGTACAAAAAGGTTGGAAAGTGGAGGTTGGGTGAAGTGTGAAGTGTGAAGATGTTTGCAATAGAGTGTTGTAAATGAAAACCTACCTGGCCTGCTGGCACAGGGTGTTCAGGATGGCTCACGGATAGGTAGCCTGCCAGCAGGCCGGTCACCTCGTGCCACACGTACAGCAAGTCTGCGTTTTTTACAGAAAACAGCAGTTGTCAAGCGAAGGCACTGGTTGGTCAGCACTGAGATATATACCCCCCAGAGTGCATCCAAACGACAGAGCAAAACGTGTAGTGGTAGAATGCCTGCTTAGGGCTACAATGCCGTTGATTTGTTTTTACCAGCAAAGTGCCCGTGTTTTGTGAGTTGAGTAAAAAGTGTGGTTCCAATAGTCACCAGAAGATATTTTCGTTCAGAAGCACATTGCGAATTTAAAAAAAAATGCCACAGTAGTATGTAGCTGGCTGAGGCATACTAGCGCAAGGAATAAAACGACGGACACAAGAAAGAAGATGAAAACAAGCGCTTTCATTGTGTTCGTCGTTTAATTCCTTGTGCTATTATATCTCAGCCAGTTATGTCTAATATGTCTCAGCCAACTAGCCCAACATTTAATTCTTTTATAGTAATATGTACCTCTGGGCAAATAGCCTTAAAAATTCTCGAGCTTTCCTTACTAGCGAGTACTTGGCTACCAACAACCCACAACCGTCTGGCACACCAATCCGCCTTTTTCGCGATGCCACAGCGCACTCGCCCTTCCCCTAGAGGAATGTCGCGAAACGCCTCTTGATCTCGGAGGCTTTCGTTCTGGCGATACCAGTTGCACCGGCCCCTACGAAAATGGCGGAGGGCAGCACAGGAAAACGTAAATGGTGAATTCCACGAAGTTTGTTTTGCTAGTTTTCTTTAAAGTCATGCATACGTCCACCCAATAGGTTTTCCCATTTATGGACATGTCTTTTCAGCACGGCTTATTATTTCTGATTTGACACGATACGGGCAAGCTCTGGCATGTTTGCGCTTTGCATTTCGCACTAAGGACTAATAGAATAGTAAATCTATCAGGGCTTTTTCAATCTGATGGTAGACCGTACTGCGTCCAAGCCACATAAGCAAGCATGTGAATGTTCCTCATCAGGCTTTCAACATTTCAATTAAAAACTGCGAATGATGGCCACTTGTGTTTTCTATGGCTTTATAAGGTTGTACCTAACAAAGCGCGCCCCTCGAACCATTACCCTTCTTTAGTTTACCTTATTTTAAGAAGTTAGATATGACCTCGTACTCGTAGGGTGCCGCTCTTGCAGCATAGAGAAGCGACGGTGACTGGGCATAATTGGCGAGGCCAGCTAATCTAGAAGATGACCAAGATTGTTGCTATTGTAAGCGAGTGGCTACTGGAAATACATAATTAAATTTTACGTATTAGTATACGGTTAGTTATATGTATATGCCGCTGCATCCTGAAAGGTCTGCGTATCATAACAGTTTCAATAACCCCTTTCGTCAACTCCAATATAAAATGTTCACAACGCTCGATCAGTTACCAAACCTGACCATTTTATGATGCCATAAAAGTTAACGTTATTTTATAACATACAGGATTTCGCCATATACATTTGAAAATCCATTCTGCCTCTGGCACCAAGCAACACTGGCTGTCACACACACAGGGGGCCTTAGAATTACCTACAAGGAAAATTGGTGGGGGACGCTGTTGTACGACGAAAATTATTCGAAAGAATCAGCGAATTGGCACCGTTCTCGGACAGCACCAACGCCTTGAAAGTCTTTCGTCTGTCATAGTGGTTCGCTCAAGGTGTTGAAGTTTGAGTTCCAGCCGTGTGGAGCGTCCGCGAAATTGGCGAAGCGGGTGAGAGGAAAGCGAAGAGAGGGGGAAAGCATAGCAGAGCAGAGCAAGGCATTGCTAAGAGAGGGAGAGGAGCAGCCGAGCAGGGCCGCCTCCCAGTCCTCTCGGGTTGGGAGGATTGAGCCGGCATGCCCATACCATGTGGCAGGTGTCAGCCACCTCACAGTACTGGCAGAGGCCGGAAGATTCTAAATGTTTGAGCACTGCCGGGTACAGTAGCGCATTAGTGAATATTCGGAGAATTCTCTCGTCCGCCTTCTTCAAACTATTGCAGGACGCAGGAAAGCGGTGGTAGGAGTGCCAATAATGTGTTATTACATCTTTAATAAAATCTCAGGATAGTTTTCTTGTGGATCAGCAGGGTCACCAGTGGGCGAGGCAGTGGTCCGGGGAATGAGCGCGCGGGCGGCAGCGTGCGCTGCCTGCCAGGCAATGAGGCAGCGCCTTGGTCTCTCCCCTCCCTCCGCACACTCTTCCACGGGAAGTGTTTGATAAATATATCTCGTGTCAGTCGTGTCTTTCCATAAAAATGTCCTTAGTGGATTGCAAACAATCATAACACGTATTTGAAAGTACGAGATCAAAAGGCGCCTCGTAGATCAATTGTGTGAGATATTGGTGTTGAAAAGCATCGACACCATGGTCAAAGAAGCTAATTAGAGGTCCACGGACTCACCCGGACTCAGACACAGGTCGAGCCGTGAGTATGAGTGAGTCAGTCCACGTGAGTAATATTTTGGTGAGTTTGAGTCCGCGTGAGTCTCGCTGAGAAAATTTTTAGCGAGTCTCGGTCCAGGTGAGTCCGGCTGCGGAAAATTTTGGTAAGTACGAGTCCAAAAGAGACTTAAGAGCAAAATATTTCTTGAGTGAGTCTGGGTGAGCTCCAGTTTTTCTGCCGACCTATGCTGGTGACATTGGCTATCCCGCCGCAGTGGTCTAGTGGTTGCGGCGCTTGACTGCTGTCCCGGAGGTCGCGGGATCGAATCCCGGCGGAGGCGGCTGCATTTTTGGTGGAGGCGAAAATGTTTTAGGCCCGTGTACTTTGCTTTAGGTGCATGTTAAAGAAGCCCAGGGGGTCGAAATTTCCGGAGCCGTCCACTACGGCGTCCTTCATAATCATACCGTGTTTTTGGGATGTCAAACCCCAGAAATTATTGGTGACATTGGCTAGACCATGATTAATTCAAAACACGATACATTCTATCCGTATTATGCCTTTTTATGTCGGACACTTTACGCGTGTTCATTAGCTTTGAAATCTCTACGACACTTTACGCCTGTTGATTAGCTTTGAAAGCTCTACCAGTTCCATTCTCTCAGGCTAGATGCTTTCATGCTTTGCTTTCTCATAATGACGTATATCGTCTTCTGAGAGAGCTCACCAGTGTCTTGTCTGACGACCGTACCTCCCACTTCTCTAGCACGCTGTGTAGTGATACTAGTAAGGTTATTATTCATTCCGTGAATGTTCAGGCCAGCTTCCTGGGTGACAACCGTCTATGAGTTCTGCAGCCAGATCCTGTATTCTGTACTTTCCGTTTTAGTGCAGAATCATTCACTAGTATCACGCAGTTACCCTTAGAAATTAAAGACTGGATAGACATCAGTCTTAGTGAGCGCAACAAACGCAAAGAGCCTGCGACACGAAACCACATTTACCGCCGCGCGGCCACGCACGTGCAGATGTGTGAGCGATAGCCTTAAAAAATAAACAAAAGGTTAATGGCACTTCGGGCATCCGGGCAGGGTGGCAGCACTTGCTGGGCACAAAAAAAGTTTGAAAACTGGCGCAATTTCGAAACATGCAGACGCGGCACCGTACATGTACGGTGTCGACCATTTGGGGACTTGTTTGCGGAACTCACCCAACACCCGAGTAATTGTAAATGCAATTACGCGGGTGTCCTTGCATTTCACCATCATCCAGACGTGCCCAAATAAGCCTGGGAACCGAACCCACGTCCTCGAGCTTAGCAGCGCGGCTACTTACGTGCTTAGCTTCCAAGGTGGGATAATATGAACACAGACAGCAGTATCGCACTAAATCGATTCTAAAGAGGGGGATTGATCGATGGCTCGTTTCTAATGGAACCAACAGAATGAAGCTAAGGAGGGTATAGGGGACTATAATTGTATGTTTTAACTGTCGTATAGTAATTATGAAGTAAAATGAAATGAATTAAAGAGAGTGAGAAATCAACTTGACGCAACTAGGGATCGAACCTACAGCCTTCGGATGACGCGTCCCATGCTCTACCAATTGAACTACAGCGGCGGTCGCTTTCCCACTCACTTTATCGGGTAGGTATGTCAGTGTAACCCTCGGAGTGTTAGCCAGAGCTGTTCGCAGCCAATACGGCGAACGATGTGCGGCAGAACTCTGACAGCTTCGGCCACGTGCGTCACTAAGAATGACAAGTGGAATATAAACCCTTAGTCACTACCAGGGGCGTAGCCAGAAATTGTTTCGGGGGAGGGGGGGTGGTTCAACCATACTTTATGTACATATACTCGTGCATGCGTTTGTATGTGTGCGTGTATATATTTCGGGGGGGGGGTTTGAACGCCCCCCCCAACTCCCCCCTTGGCTACGCCCTTGGTCACTTCAGAAAGCTTGGAAAGTAGAGGTTGGGAAAACGTGTGAAGTGTGAAGACGTTTGCAATAGAGTGTTGTAAATAAAAACCTACCTGGCCTGCTGGCACAGGGTGTTCAGGATGGTAGTCTGCCAGCAGGCCGGTCACCTCGTGCCACACGTACAGCAAGTCTGCGTTTTTTTTACAGAAAAGAGCAGTTGTCAAGCTTGTGAACACCAAGGCACTGCTTGGTCAACACTGAAATATATACCCCCCAGAGTGCAGCCAAACGACAGAGCAAAACGTGTAGTGGTAGAATGCCTGCTTAGGGCTACAATGCCGTTGATATGTTTTTACCAGCAAAGAGTGTTTTGTGACTTGATTAAAAAGTGTAGTTCCAATATTCACCAGAAGATATTTTCGTTCACAAGCACATTACGAATTTAAAAAAAATTGTAATGTGGATGGCTGAGACATACTAGCGCAAGGAATAAAACGACGGACACAAGAAAGAAGACGAAGAGAAGCGCTTTCGTTGTGTTTGTCGTTTCATTCCTTGTGCTATTATATCTCAGCCACTTACGTCTAATATATCTCACCCAACTAGCCCAAAATTTAATTCTTTTATAGTAATATGTACCTCTGGGCAAACAGTCTTAAACATTCTGGAGCTTTTCCTTACTAGCGGGTACTTGGCTACCAACAACTGACGACCGTCTAGACAAAGACAACTGGCACACCATTCCGCCTTTTTCACGATGCCACAGCGTACGCGCCCTTACCCTAGCGGTAAAGTCGCGAAACGCCTCTTGATCTGGGAGGCTTTCGTTCTGGCGATACCACTTCTCCCGGCCCCTAACAAGAGCCTACCAAAACGGCAGGGGGCAGCACAGGGAAACGTAAATGGTGGATCCCACGAAATCTGTTTTGCTAGTTTTCTTTAAAGTCATGCATACGTCCACCCAATAGATTTTCCGATTTATGGACATGTCTTTTCAGCGCGGCTTATTATTTCTGACTTGTTTGCATGTTTGCATTTGCATTTCACTGTCAGGACTAATAGAATAGGAAATCTATCTGGGCCTTTTCAATCTGATGCTACACTACTGCGTCCAAGCCGCATAAGCAAGCATGTGAGTGTTCCTCATCAGGCTTTCAACATTTCAATTAAAATCCGCGAATGATGGCCACTTACGTTTTCTATGGCTTGATAAGGTTGTTCCTAACAAAGCGGGCGCCTCGAACTGTTACCCTTCTTTAGTTTACCTTATCTTAAGAAGTTAGACATGACCTCGTACTCGTACGATGCCGCTCTTGTAGTTGCTAAGCATAGTGAAGCGACGATGACTGGGCATAATTGACGATGCCAGCTAATCTAGAAGGTGCGCCAGGATTGTTGCTATTGTAAAGCGAGCGGTTCCTGGAAATACATAACTAATCTTTATATAATAGCATACGGTTATTTACAATATATATGCCACTGCATCCTGAAAGGTCTGCGTATCATACTTCGAGTTTGAATAACCCCTTTCATCAGCTCCAATAAAAAATATTCACAACGCTTGATCAGTTACCAAACCGGACCATTTTATGATGCAATAAAAGTTGATGTTATTTTATGACATACAGGATTTCGCCATATACATTTGAAAATTCATTCTTCGTGTGTCACAAATTCTGGCACCAAGCAACACTGGTTGTCCCACCCACACAGTGCCTTAGAATACCTGCAAGGAAAATTGGTGCGGGACGCTGTTGTCGAAAGACAATTCTTCGACACAATCAGCGAAGTAGCACCGTTCTCGGAGAGCATCTACACCTTAAAAGTGTTTAGTCTACCATAGTGGTTCAATCAAGCTGTTGAAGTTCGAGTTCCAGCCGTGCCGAGCGTCCGCGAAATTGGCGAAGCGGGTGAGGGCAAAGCGAAGAGAGTGGGAAAGCATAGCAGAGCAGAGCAAGGCATTGCTAAGAGAGAGAGAGGAGCAGCCGGGCAGGGCCGCCTTTCAGTCCTCTCGGGTTAGGTTGGGGTTGGGGGGGGGGAGGGGTTAAATATGGATTGAGCTGGCATGCCCGTCGCATGTGGTAGGTGTCAGCCATCTCACAATACTGGCAGAAATCATGTTTGAGCACTGCCGGGCACAGTAGCGTATTAGTGAATAGCCGGAGAATTCTCTCGTCCGCCTTCTTGAACTCTTGCAGGGCGCAGGAAAGCGGTGGTGGGAGTCCCAATAATGGGTTGTGTCAAGACGTTTATTAACGGGCACTCAGCGACGGCGCACGGCAGCGACATTCAAAGCGGGGCCGACTCTCTGCACGAGGGGCGTGCTCTCATAGAAGAGAACGACCCACTGGAAGGCGCTCGAGAGGACGACCCATTACTGAGGAGGAACGCTCCGGCTACGAAAAGGGGCCGCCTGGCGACCTAGCAACTTGTCACTATGAGCGGGTCATGGTAGGGCTTCAGGCGCGCCACGTTGACAATGTCGCCCTCTCGACGGCGCATGTCCGAAGATGGGTCGATGGGTTCGATCAGGTAGTTCACCGGGGATGTGCGTTCGACGACACGGTAGGGGCCTTCGTATTTGGGCAGTAGTTTGGAAGAGAGGCCAGGTGCAGTGGTAGGAACCGAGAGCCATACGAGCGCTCCAGGAAGGAACGTGGACGCAGAACTGGTGGTGGCACCGCGAATGCTTTTCTGCCGCTCTTGGCTACGCGTAGTAAAGGTTTTGGAGAGCCCGCGACACTCCTCAGCAAGTCTGGCTGTGGCAGAAATAGGCGCACATTCAGATCGATCCGGCTTGTAGGGAAGGATTGTGTCATTGGTGTGCGACGGGAGCCTGCCATACAATAAGAAAAACGGTGAGAAACCAGTAGTGCTCTGAGGAGCGGTATTGTAGGCGTACGTGACGAAGGGCAGAATCACATCCCAATTCGTGTGGTCGGCGGCGACGTACATCAAGAGCATGTCGCCTAGCGTGCGGTTGAAGCGTTCGGTGAGGCCATTCGTCTGCGGGCGGTAAGCAGTAGTTTTGCGGTGAACAACGGTGGACTCTTTGAGAATGGCTTCGACCACTTCCGACAAGAAGATACGGCCTCGATCACTGAGCAGCTCCTGGGGTGGACAGTGACGCAGCATGAATCGGTGGAGCAGGAAGGAGGCCACATCGCTCGCTGTAGCCGCAGGGAGGGAGCAGTTTCAGCGTATCGCGTGAGATGGTCTACAGCGACGATGGCCCAGCGGTTACCAGCGGACGTCAGGGGAGGTGGCCCATATAAATCGATGCCAACGCGGCCAAACGGTCGGTCAGGGCAAGGTAGAGGTTGCAGGCCTACTGGCGACAGGTGCGTTGAAGTTTTGCGGCGCTGATAATCGATGCAGGAGCGAACGAACTTCTCCACATAGCGGTAACGTTGGCGAATGCGGTGGCGAAAAAGTAACGTTGGCGAATGCGGTGGTAGGTTTTCGATACCCCAGACTGTGCACACTGCGGATCAGAGTGGAACGACTCGCATATGTCATAACCCAGACTGCGGGGTATTACTAGTAGCCACTGGCGGCCGTCACCGTTGTAATTGCGTCGGTGGAGCAGGTCGTCGCGAACGGCGAAATGGTGGGCTTGACGACGCAACAAGCGAGTCGATGGTGTGGGCGATGGATAAGTCAGGAAGTCTATTAGTGAGGCAATCCATTGATCCTTGCGCTGCTCGGTAGCGATGGTGTGAATATCGATGGAAGAAACGACAGTGAGATGCTGAGTTGTGGGCATTGTCGTCAGGCAAGGGAGAGCGCGACAGGGCGTCGGCGTCAGCATGCTGACGTCCGTTGCGGTACAGCACGCGGATGTCGTAGTCTTGCAGGCGAAGTGCCCAACGGGCAAGACGGCCTGAGGGATCCTTCAATGACTACAACCAGCACAGTGCATGATGGTCGGTGACGACATCAAATGGGCGACAATACAAATAAGGTCGGAACTTTGTAAGGGCCCAAATGATTGCCAGGCATTCTTTCTCCGTGACGGTGTAGTTGGTCTCTGCTTTAGTAAGCGTGCGACTTGCATATGCGACGACATATTCCGGGAACCGAGGTTTGCGCTGCGCAAGGACAGCACCGAGGCCAACACCGCTGGCGTCCGTGTGTACCTCTGTAGGGGCCGTAGGGTCGTAGTGGCGTAAAATGGGAGGAGACGTCAACAAACGGCGGAGCTTTGCGAAAGCGTCGTCGCACTCTGACGACCACGAATTGAGGGGCCCGTTACTTCCAAGGAGATTCGTCAGCGGTGATATAATGATTGCGAAGTTTCGGATGAAGCGCCGAAAGTAGGAGCAGAGTCTTACGAAACTGCGCAGTTCTTTGACGGACGTAGGTTTGGGGAACTCTGTCACGGCCCGAAGCTTGGCTGGATCTGGAAGGATGCCGTCCTTGGAGACCACGTCCACGTATCCTATTATCGTCAGCTGCCGTGCTGCAAATCGGGACTTCTTGAGATTCAGTTGTAGCCCGGCGTCGCTCAAGCGCGTCAAAACCTGCCGCAGGCGTTGAAGGTGTGTTGAGAAGTCCGGGGCGAAAACGACGACGTCGTCGAGGTAGCATAGGCACGTGTGCCATTTCAAGTTGCGCAGAACGGTATCCATCATGCGCTCAAAGGTCGCGGGCGCATTGCACAGCCCAAACGGCATGACGTTGAATTCGTACAAGCCGTCGGGTGTGACAAACACTGTCTTCAGTCGAGCGTCATCAGCCATGGGGACTTGGCAGTACCCTGAGCGCAAATCGAGCGATGAAAAGAACTCTGCTCCTTGCAGGCTGTCAATGGCATCGTCTATTCGAGGTAGGGGATAATGTCCTTACGGGTGATCTCATTGAGTCGTCGGTAGTCCACACAGAACCGCACAGAGCCGTCCTTCTTCGCAACGAGAACGACAGGAGACGCCCACGGGCTGTTTGAGGGTCGAATAACATCGCGGCGAAGCATGTCTTCGACTTGCTCGGTAATTACACGACGCTCTGTTGGCGACACGCGATATGGACGTTGCCGCAGTGGTGGTTGGGCGCCAGTGTCGATGCGATGCGTGACAGCAGACGTGCGGCCGAGAGAAGTTTGCGCTACATCGAACGAAGAACGAAATTCTTCGAACAGGCATAGAAGCTGGGAACGCTCGACCGGCGTAAGGTGTTCAGCAATCGAGGCACCAAATAAATCAGCGGGTGACAAATCAGATGTGGAAACAGCACTGAGCGAATGGGAGCTGGCGCAGTGCGTGTCACCCGGTGCGTCATAACTTGTGCATCTTCGAGGGCTTCAGCTCCGCCGAGACATTCCCCTCGCACCAACCTAACAATGTACGGGGATGGGTTCGTAACAAAAATGTCGGTGTCGCCCTGAATGACTTGCACGGTCGCAAATGGCACCAACAAGCCTTTTCTAGTGAAGACGCGGTCAGATGGAGAGAGGAGTGCAACGGCGTCAGCGAGACCGGTACAGCAGACTGACACAGCCGTTGACGAGTTTGCAGGAAGTGTTGTGTCGTCTTTCACGAGTACCTTGGTCGCAGCCGGTGGACTGTCCGCCGGCGTCAAATCTGAGAATGGTGAGAGTTCTATTTCGGCTGGTGCGCAACGAATTACGGCGGCGTTACGGGCGAGGAAATCCCATCCCAGGATGACGTCGTGAGAGCATGAGGAAATTATGATGAATTCGATGGCGTACAGAGCGTTCTGAATCATGACACGGGCTGTGCACACCGCTGTCGGGTGAATACTGAGGCTGTACGGAGGGAGAGCCCGGAAAGTGGCGTCGTCACTTTTCGTAGTAGTCGGCTAAATTTAGCGTCCATAACGGAAACGGCAGCTCCAGTGTCTACAAGGGCCGATGTGCGCACACCATCTACAAACACGTCTACTACGTTTGATGGGCTTTGCTGAGGGCTTTGGCTGTTCGATAGCGTTGCAGCCCTTGCCTCTTGGACTGCGACGACTAGTTTTCCTGGTGTCGTGCGACCGCACGAGGCTGCATCGGTGACAGTGAGCGGCGTCGTGGGGACGGCGAACGACGGGTATATGGACCTGGGCGTGACGTCGGTGGCATAGGCGGCAGTGGGTCATAATACGGGCGGCTTGACTGGTTGGTGACGGCTCAACCGATTCGAGGCGGCTGCACGCGGTTGCAATAGCGGGCGACGTGACCGGCGCAACCGCACGCAAAGCAGATCGGCGGTTGTCGGAAGTGCGCCATCGGTTTGCCGGGCTAGGTCCCATCCACGTGGCAGGACGCGAGGGACGGGGCGGCTGCTGATATAACGACTGCATGGTGGGCTGGAGTCAGGGCGTATGGATGATGTCGGCGTATGCTGCCGGCACACTCGCTTCGAAGGCCTGAGGCCTGGTGACGGCTCCAGCGTCTGACGGCTCCAGCGTATGTTAGCGGGGGCACCACAGGGAGCGCTGGGGGTGTCCTAGCTGCAACTTGTGCGTAACTGAGCGGCGCAGACGCCGGAGGGGGCTGGTGGTATTCCGGCATAACCTCCGCGATTTGCTGCTCAATAGCCCGGCGTAGGGGAGGCAGCAGTGTGGTCGACGACTGTACAACATCCTGCTGGTGAGAGAAGGCCAGTAAGGAGAACTGGCGGGCAATTTCCTCCCGCACGAATGACTTGATTTCGGCGAGTAAGACGGAGTGGTCCGACACGGCCGACAAGCCAGCGAGATCGGCGTCGCGTGATGGAGGTCGACGCGTCATCAGCCGCTGCCGGCGCAGCTCCTCGTAGCTTTGGCACAGCGTGATGACCTCTGCCACAGTGCGAGGGTTTTTGGCGAGTAGCATGGTGAAAGCATTGTCGTCATGACGTTCATGACGTTCCGGATCTTGTCGGCTTCAGACATGGTTGTGTTGGCTTTCTTGCACAAGTCGAGCACGTCTTCAATGTAGCTCGTGAAAGACTCGCGGGACTGTAGGGCTCGTTCACGTAAACGCTGTTCGGCTTGCAGCTTGCGAACGGCAGTGCGGCCGAACACGTCGATGATGGCGGTCTTGAAAGCGGACCACGTAGCGAAATCGGATGCGTGGTTGTTGTACCATAGACTTGCCACACCAGTGAGGTAGAAAACGAGGTCGCTCAGTTTGCCTGGCTCGTCCCATTTATTGGGGACGCTACACTCTCGTAGATCGCGAGCCAGTCCTCGACGTCGGTGCCATCCGCGCCGGTGAAGATAGGAGGGTCGCGGATGCGGGGGACACCCGGACATGGCGTCGGTGCAAGAGGAGGCGTTTGCTGGGCGGCGTCTTGAGTCATGGTAGCAGGCACGGTACGGGATCGACGCTCCAAGGGCATCGAATGCGGACCGTAGTTGTTTAAAGGGCACAGCACTCTCCACCAAATTGTCAAGACGTTTATTAACGGGCACTCAGCGACGGCGTACGGCAGCGACAGTCAAAGCGGGGCCGACTCTCTGCACGAGGGGCGTGCTCTCAGAGAAGAGAACGACCCACTGGAAGACGCTCGAGAGGACGACCCATTACTGAGTAGGAACGCTTCGCTACAGATGTTACATATTTAAAAGTAAGGAGAGGAGGGCTTTCTTCTGTATCAGATGGGTCATCGGTGGGCGAGGCAGGGGGCCCGTGGAATGAGTGCGCGGGCGGCAGCGTGCGCTGCCTCTGTCTGCCAGGCCCTGAGGGCCGGTAGTCCAGATTAGTGAACGGGGAGAAGGGTATCCTACTGCCACGCCCACTTCTTGTCTTGTTTTGATGTATTCGGGTTTGACCGGCAGGGACGGTTATCAACGCTCGACGCTGTCCGCGAAGTAGTGTTCTAGAAGCGTCGCGATTGTAGTAGATCGGTTTGTTAAGATTGCGCCCCGCACGCGAATGTTCCAGCTTTGTCTAGAGATAACGCCGCCACCAGCGATATTGCTGGAAATTTCGATAGCGCCTGTATAAAAGCCGACGCGCGTGACCGCTTGTCAGTTGATCGACGGACGACGCCCTGTTCGCCGCTATCATTGTACAGCGTGTATTGCTGTAGCTCTAGTTCTCATTTTCCCGGCCACAAGTTCGGCCCAAATAAACAGTTTCATTCTGCAAACGCCGACTGCTGTCTTCGTCGACGTCACGACCACGTGACATCTGGTGGAGGTGCTGCTTCATGATCCGGACGCCACCGCGGAGCGCTGACCCAAGCCCAAGCCGCGAAGAAGACGACTCTAAGGTCAACCCGGATCCTCGAACCAGCCGCCGGCAGAAGGGACTACAACCAGAGTACGGGCTCCTTCCCGAAAACGCCAGGCAGCCGAAGACCGTCACATCTACCGCCGAGACGATGACAGACCAACTGCCACCTACAACGGTAGTAATGCAACAGCCAAGGGAGCCACCAACTTTCCGTGGATCGTCTTTTGAAGACCCGGAGAGCTGGCTGGAGACGTACGAGCGAGTCGCCGCCTTCAACCACTGGGACACTGAAGAGAAGCTGCGCCACGTCTACTTCTACTTAGAAGACGCCGCGAAGACGTGGTTCGAGAACCATGAATCGAGCCTTCAATCCTGGGACCTCTTTCGGACGACGTTCCTCAATACCTTCGCGAGCATCGTCCGCAAGGAAAGGCCGCTGCTTTACTGGAGACCCGGGTGCAGTTGCCAAACGAAAACGTCACCATCTTCACGGAAGAGATGACTCGACTTTTCCGTCAGGCCGACGCTGCGATGGCGGAAGACAAAAAAGTTCGCCTGCTCATGCGGGGTGTCAAACAAGAACTTTTCGCGGGACTTGTCCGCAACCCGCCCACGACGGTCGCCGAATTCCTCACCGAGGCTACGACTATTGAAAAGACATTGGACATGCGGACGAAACAGTACAACCGCTCTCCGCTGTCTGCAACCTATTCCGAAGTGCACTCACTAGCCACCGACGACTTGCGCGAAACCATCCGAGCGATCGTGCGGGAGGAGTTGCGCAAGCTGTTACCTTCGCCGCAGCCTCAAGTGGATTCCATCGCAGACATTGTCCGCGAGGAAATCAGAGTCACTGGGTGTTCCTCAGCGGGCACCGCCGCAGCTTCAAGCAATAAGTTATGCTGCTGCAGCCCGACGCAACGCCCCCCCTCCTCGCCCGCGTCATGACGCCGCGCCGCCCCAGCAGTTCCGCCGCCAGGCACCACCGCCGCCACCACCGACGCCATACCGCCCGCCAACCGGCCAGCGATACACGCCGAGGAAGACCGACGTTTGGCGCGCCCCCGACCATCGTCCACTCTGCTACCACTGCGGAGAAGCTGGCCACACCTACCGCCGCTGCCAGTATCGACGGATGGGACTGCGTGGGTTCGCCATCGACGCGCCGCGTCCACAGCCGGGTGAACGACCACGTGACATCGCCGACTATCTGGCAGGAGCGCATTGGACCCCCCGAGGACCTTCCCGATCGCCGTCGCCAGGCCGCTACGCCTCTCCCCAACGCCGCCAGTACACTGGCCCGTTCCGGGGCCGGTCGCCTAGCCCGTATCCGGAAAACTAAGGGCAGCAACCGATGGAGGTGCGGTTGCTGTACGACGAAACATCGAAGATCCTCCGCCGCCGACGACGACGCCACGACGAAACCTTGAAGACCCGACGCGAACCAGACAGAGCCCTGACGACGAAGCCTCGCGGACCGAAGTGGACCTGACAACGCAACGGGGAAGCAGCGGAACAAACCGGCGTAGCCGTGACCCGACGCTACGACCTAACTGCAATGCAAGACGACGAACTAGCGACCTCGACGTCCTTATCGACTGCCACAATGTCACAGCTCTCGTCGACACCGGAGCCGACTATTCTGTCATCAGTGGACCGTTCGCCGCGAAGCTGAAGAAGGTTAAGACCGCTTGGGAAGGCCCCGAAATCCGCACCGCTGGAGGCCATCTGATAACGCCGATTGGTGTCTGCACGGCGAGAGTCACCATCAATAACCGGACTTATCCTGCGAGCTTTGTAATCCTACAAAACTGCTCCAGGCATGCAATACTTGGAATGGACTTCCTAAGTGAACACGGCGCCGTCATCGACCTGAGGTCCGAGTCGATAACACTAACCTCAGATAAAGCGCTCCCGCCCCGCGTGACGCCAGGGAACCATGTATTGAATGTGATAGAAGAGCAGGTGACCATTCCGCCGCGTTCCAGCGTCATTATTTCCGTCGGCACCGAAAAAGCTGAAGATATAGAAGGTGTCATCGAGAGCGATCAGCGTTTGCTGCTAGATCGTGACATTTGCGTCGCAAGGGGCATTGCTCGGTTGCATGAAGGAAAAGGAAGCGTGATGCTAACGAACTTCAGCCAGGAATACAGACACCTGAGCAGGGGCACGACGATTGCATACATCGATGAAATCTCGGCCGTCAGCGATGCGTTTGCATTTTCGGATTCTGACGAAGCTACGACGACGATCCCTGAGCCACCCTTCGACGTAAACCCAAGTCTTCCCGCTCGCCAACAGCAACAGCTTCGACGCCTTCTGCAGGAATACAGGGACTGTTTCTCGTCGTCATCGCGGGTCCTACAAACGCCCCTTGCTAAGCACCGCATCATAACAGAAGAAAATGCTCGACCACTCCGTCAGAGTCCCTACCGGGTTTCGACGCGGGAACGGGAGGCCGTTAAGAAACAAGTCGATGAAATGCTACACGACGACATCATCCAGCCGTCCAACAGCCCGTGGGCGTCTCCCGTGGTGTTAGTGAAGAAGAAGGATGGGACCCTACGTTTCTGCGTCGATTATCGTCGCCTGAACAAAATCACAAAGAAGGACGTGTACCCTCTCCCACGGATAGACGACACCCTGGATCGACTCCACAACGCGAATTACTTTTCGTCGATGGACCTCAAGACCGGCTACTGGCAAATTGAAGTCGACGAGAGAGACCGAGAAAAGACCGCCTTTATAACACCGGACGGCCTGTTCGAGTTCAAGGTCATGCCTTTCGGTCTTTGCTCGGCACCTGCGACTTTCCAACGAGTCATGGATAATGTATTAGCTGGCTTGAAGTGGCAGACTTGCCTTGTTTACTTGGACGACGTCGTTGTGTATTCCTCGAACTTCGACGAACACCTCCAGCGACTTCAATCCGTACTTCAAGCAATCAAGAACTCCGGGCTCACCCTGAAGCCAGAAAAGTGCCGCTTCGCGTACGAGGAGCTCTTGTTTTTGGGTCACGTGATCAGCAAGACTGGAGTGCTCCCAGACCCGCAGAAAACAGCTGCCATCGCCGCTTTCCCGCCACCCACCGACAAAAAAGGCCGTGCGCCGATTTCTCGGCTTGTGCGCCTATTACAGACGCTTTGTCAAAGACTTTTCACGGATCGCCGAGCCACTAACGCAGCTCACGAAGACCGACGTCGAATTCAGGTGGCAAACAGCGCAAGTCGAAGCATTTCATGAACTGAAACGACGCCTGCAGACACCTCCGATACTTGCGCATTTCGACGAATACGCCGATACGGAGATTCACACCGATGCAAGCAGCATAGGACTCGGCGCCGTCCTTGTGCAGCGGGCGGGCGGACTGGAAAGGGTTATCAGTTATGCTAGCCGGTCGCTGTTTAAAGCAGAGGTCAACTATTCCACAACAGAAAAGGAATGCCTCGCCATCATCTGGGCTACGTCAAAGTTTCGCCCCTATCTCTACGGCAGGCCCTTCAAAGTTGTGAGCGACCATCACGCCTTGTGTTGGCTGGCTAACTTGAAGGACCCTTCAGGTCGCCTCGCACGGTGGAGCCTAAGACTTCAAGAATTTGACGTTACTGTCGTGTACAAGTCCGGAAGGAAACACTCCGACGCCGACTGCTTGTCTCGCGCCCCCGTCGACCCACCAACGCCCGACGACCAGGATGATGACAGCTTCTTGGGAGCCATAAGTACCGAAGACTTCGCCGAACGACAGCGAGCCGACCCGGAACTGAAGGGTCTAGTGGAATACCTGGAGGACAGGACCATCGTTGTCCCAAAAGTATTCAGGCGAGGATTGGCATCATTTTCCATGAAAAACAACGTCCTCGTAAAGAAGAACTTCACTCCGGCACGAGCCAGCTACCTTATCGTTGTACCTTCGGGACTGCGACCAGAAATTTTGCATGCCCTGCACGACGACCCAACGGCTGGACACCTCGGACTTTCCCGAACGCTCGCACGAGTACAAGAAAAGTACTACTGGCCGCGCCTTGCCGCCGACGTCACTCGCTACGTAAGGACGTGCCGAGACTGTCAGCGACGGAAGACACCGCCCACAAGACCAGCAGGCTTCCTTCAGCCGATCGAGCCTCCTCGGCGACCATTCCAGCAGATCGGGATGGACCTCCTGGGGCCGTTCCCAACGTCGACTTGCGGAAATAAATGGATCGTCGTGGCTACAGACTACCTCACCCGCTACGCCGAAACAAAAGCCCTGCCCAAAGGCAGTGCCGCTGAGGTAGCCAAGTTCTTCGTTGAGAACATCGTCCTTCGACACGGCGCCCCAGAGGTTCTCATCACCGACAGAGGTACGGCGTTCACGGCTGACCTGACTCAGGCGATCTTGGAATACAGCCACACAAGCCACCGCCGCACCACCGCGTACCACCCACAGACCAACCGCCTCACCGAGCGTCTAAATAAGACCATCGCCGACATGCTGGCCATGTACGTCGACGTCGAACACAAGACGTGGGACGCCATCCTTCCGTACGTGACCTTCGCGTACAACACGGCCGTACAGGAAACGACGCAGATGACGCCATACAAGTTGGTCTACGGACGGAGCCCGGCAACGACGCTCGACGCCATGCTACCAAACGTGACCGACGAGGAAAACATCGACGTGACCACCTACCTACAGCGCGCCGAAGAAGCACGACAGCTCGCCCGCTTACGGATCAAGAACCAGCAGACGACTGACAGCCGCCGCTACAACCTTCGCCGACGCCACATGGAATACCAACCCGGTGAACGTGTATGGGTATGGACGCCAATACGCCGACGAGGACTTAGTGAGAAGCTTCTTCGACGATACTTCGGACCGTACAGGGTACTTCGACGCCTCGGCGCACTCGACTATGAGGTTGTCCCTGACGGCATTACGAACTCTCAGCGGCGCCGTGCGCGACCTGAAGTCGTCCATGTCGTGCGCCTTAAGCCGTTTTTTGCGCGTTAGCGAGCCTGGGGACTATTTTTTTTCCTTTGTTATTGTAATTTATTTGTGTATGCACTTGTTTTTTTTTTCTTTCTCTTCTATGTTCTTTCACAAGCATCGGGACGATGCTTTTCAGAGGGGGGCAATGCCACGCCCACTTCTTGTCTTGTTTTGATGTATTCGGCTTTGACCGGCAGGGACGGTTATCAACGCTCGACGCTGTCCGCGAAGTAGTGTTCTAGAAGCGTCGCGATTGTAGATCGGTTTGTTAAGATTGCGCCCCGCACGCGAATGTTCCAGCTTTGTCTAGAGATAACGCCGCCACCAGCGATATTGCTGGAAATTTCGATACCGCCTGTATAAAAGCCGACGCGCGTGACCGCTTGTCAGTTGATCGACGGACGACGCCCTGTTCGCCGCTATCATTGTACAGCGTGTATTGCTGTAGTTCTAGTTCTCATTTTCCCGGCCACAAGTTCGGCCCAAATAAACAGTTTCATTCTGCAAACGCCGACTGCTGTCTTCGTCGACGTCACGACCACGTGACGCTACCCTGGGACAGGGTCGAAGAATATTTCTCGAGTGAGGGAGCAGTTCGTTGAAATTAAAACGAGTGCATCTCGAATGCTCAATGTTCTCGTGTGCGACAAGGAAATGTGTTGGGGCCACTGTTATTCCTTATATATGTAAATGATTTAGTACAAGCAATCCCTGATTCAGTGTCTTTTAAACTTCTTGCGGATGATTGTGTCGTGTTTAAAAACATAACCTGCCCTGAAGACCATATCTATTACAGCAAACTCTACGCAACATTCAATGCTGGTGCGTAGCATGGGACATGGAATTAAACGCAGATTAAAAGAGTGCTCATAAATATAACAAGGAAAACTAATCCTTGTGTGTTTACCTGCAATATCAATGGCTCCCCATACAATCAGTAACAGAGTATAAGTATTTAGGGACATAGGCGTGCGCAGAGGGGGGCGCTAATAACCCAAGAGGAGGGGGCGCAAAATCTGCCCTATACATTGATTTAGTAGGGTGGGGGGGCGCTCTGATGAACCTTTGCCCCCCCCCCCCCCCCGCCTGGTGGGGAACCCTGCGCACGCCTATGTTTAGGGATCACTCTTTCTGGTGATATGACGTGGCGGGCACACATTTCGCCCATTTGCACTTAAGCTTTTCGGAAACTGCGCTTTTTTTAAAAAGGGGAAGCTTGCAAAGGCAACTGCGCATGTTAAACGTCCAGTGTATAATGCTATTATTAGACCTCAAGTGGAGTATACATCCGTTTTCTGAGATCCGTACAATATATATAATACAAAAGATTAGATTCACCAACTAAACTCATGAAAGCTCGAAAGAGCCCCCCCCCATTGTTCGTTTGCGAAGCAGACAATTTTCATGAAGCCCTTGAACACCATTTGTCGTGTTGAATGTTACATCATTGAAACTTATATTACTTGTCGTGCGAGTGTTGTAAACTATGTCTGCTGTTTTTAGTTCTTTGTTAAATATCGTACTAGCGAAACTGACGTATTGGATGTAGTGCCGGTATTGTTATAAATTATTTCTGTGCTGTTCTCCTTTGTAATTCCACTCCTGGCCAATGCGACAGCTGTTTAATGCGACCATTTCTAAGTATGCGAGTCGAAATCCTGGTCTAGCTCCGCACTATTGTGCGTCGGAAGCGTGTGCGGAACCTATATTCACTTAGGCGTGCACTATATATATATGAATGCCTGCACACGCTCTAAATGAATGCTGTCACCTCATTTATCGCACTAGACGAAGGTAGCAAGAGGAACACACCTTTTCTCTCTCAAAATGGATAGCTGAAAAGCGTTTGGTTGCTATGAGCAGCGCTCCACATCTCGTCACTCTGTACAATCTAATGCAGAATGCGCGCAGGCGCTGACTGAAGCTGCTCGAACGCACACAGTCAAGCCAGCGCGTGTCCATTTGAAGATGATGATAACGAGTTATTCAATACTGGCACGAACAGCGGTCGAGGATGTGAAAAGCACAATAATGATATTACAAGCTAATAATTATTGTGAGAACGATGTATCGAATGCAGGGGTCTGCACTGAATACATCGGGGGATTGTACGGGTATCTGATTAGTAGACTGTGCACAATGAACAAGCGATGTCAAGAGAAGACGGATGAGACGTGCACTTGTGCTTTAGGCGGCGACGAATAATAACCAAGCACGAACACAGGCAGCGCAAGAAACAAATGAAAGGGGAAAAATTCCGAAATATCCCACTCATTGTGGGTTCTGTTTCTTGCAAAGCAACCAGCGAGGAGGTGCCTATGCAGCATTTTTGGCTTTCAATTGAGACATTTCCTGTACAGGGTGGCCAGTTTTCCTAAAACAATTTGTCCACCGTTTTCAAGAGATCAGCTGTTACATCATTCTCACCAGGTTTTTTCACTATTTGCATTCCCTACAATGCGTTCCTTACTTCCTCTGTCATTACTGGCTGGATGTATAATACTTCAGTAGTAGTGCCATTATCGCCCTGATTGTCCAGGCCACGGTGTTAGAAGTACAGGTGGAACGACGCAGCACCGGCGCCATGCGCTCGCTGCGTCGAACTTCGGTTCCTCCGCGCCGTCACGCCGCGAGATGGCAGGAGAAGTCAAGAGGCTCTCAGCGGCGCGCGCCGGCCTCTCTTCGGACAAAGCCACGGTGACGAAGCAGTTGTCTCCACATTGCTTCCTCGTTTAATTCTTTTTGTGCGATGGCAGGTCATGCTATTCGAGTGAGAAAGCCGTGAAATGGGCAAAAGTGTTTTGTGCGGCGGTGCAACTCTGTGTACAAGACCTGCACTGAAAAGTCGATTTTTCCTCACCCCGAGATGCGGAACGCCTGAATGTTTGGCGCCATGCGATTCCGCGCAAGGACCGCGTGCTGCAGTCGACTGAATACATGTGCGAGAAGCACTTCGAGCCGAGGTACATAACGAAGACGTGGGAAGCAGTGTACAAAGGGCACGTTCTTGTGAGCACATCACGAAAGGCGGCTCTGGTTTATGACGCCGTGCCGACGAAGTATTGAGTTCATCGTCTTGAGTTCATCCACGCCGTGAGTTGGCCTTTTTTTTTTAACACCTACGTTCGTGTGCAGTCTTTCTCTCTCCGTGCGAAAGCTACGCTTGTTAACAATGAGAATATCTGGGGTTTTACGTGCTGAGACCACGTTATGATTATGAGGCACGCCGTAGCAGAGCTCCACAAATTTCGGCAATGTGGTGTTATTTAACATGCACTTACATCGTAGAGTACACGGGTCTCTAGCATGCCGCCTTTATCAAAATGCGACCGCCGCGGCTGGGATCGAACTAGGGAACTTCGGTCAGCAGCCGAGTACCGTAACGGTGTACCATTGCGGTTGACTGGCTACGCCCGTAAAGACTCCGCACACCGCGATCGACGTGTTCCTTGAAAGACGAAGTAGTAACGCTGTCTTAGGGTGACTATGCGAGACATAAACAGTGAAATATATTCCTCAGTTGGCAACAGGGAATAATCGGAAACATATCCACCATTCATAATGTCTCCCCTTCTCGCAGTGCCAAACCAGGATGCTTTTTCATATCCTTCGTCGGTGCCTCAAACTTAGCTGCTGGCATTCGCTAAAATTCAGTATTTTATGCACGGCCAGCTAAAAAGTCGTATACAGTTTTTTTATCCGCGATCAACGACCGCAAATTACTTCGAATGTTCGCGACAGCAAAGACGGTGTGCATTTTCTGTTGTAATACTACGGCTAATGCGGTATTTTTTCTAACTATCTAAACTATATACTTCTACAAATAGAACTAATTTTTGTCATATTTCAGCGTGACATCACTGTCACATCTTTAATTGTCCGAATGAGGAAAGCATATGTTGAATTTGCCACCGCCAACCTTCGCGGTGGCAAATTCAACATATTCAACAGGTAGCGGCTGTATCGTCCAAATTTCGATTTATTCGAAGCTATTATTTATTTATTTTTGCGCTCGTTATAGCGAGAACGCACAGTTTTTTATTCATTTCGAGGGGCGGTCGCGGCTCCGAAGCGACCACGCCTGATACCGCTCTTGAGCCACCAGTACTGTAGCGCCATCTAGGGCCCTGTGAACAAGACGCCACAAACCGCGGACAGAAGTTCGCCGCTTCCGGAGGCGTCGTCTTCCACCTATAATACTTCTAACACCGTGGCAAAAGCGTTTGTGCGAGGTGTTCGAAGCTCAATAAAACTGCAATTTTTCTGCCCTTTACGCCTCAAGAAATTTCGACAAAATGTTCTGTTTGTACTTTTTCCCTCATAATACTGCGCTATGTATGAATATCTGAGTAATGAATACTTATTCTACAGAGGGTATACTTTGTGCTAAAAATATTTTAAGACCACTGATGTTTCGAAATCTTACGAGAAAGAGAAAATCGTCATTTTGATCCACATTGAAATGCAATTTACACCGCGTGGTGCTCCAATTAAAGTCAGCTTCATAACTCAATCGATAGCAAATGAATAGTTCTTACATGGCAAGTTTTATTATGATTTGTTTTAGGGAAGAAAATATTTTGAAATTCCACATTCACGGCTATCTTCCCATTTGATCATACGGCAGCTTCCGCGTTGGAGTTCATCATTGCCGTCAATGGTGAACCAGACACCGGAAGCCAGACACAGGAACAATATAATTAGCCTGAAGGAGTGGAGAAGCATTAGAATAAAAAGAACTTTTGGTAATAACGCGAATGGCCTGATTCTGAATGTGCTGTGTGGACAAAAGGTGTGC